>NC_057806.1:322284915-322467782 GCF_018294505.1 Triticum aestivum | reverse complement strand
AGCCCAGACCTGGCCGCCACCGCAGCCACGAGCGCGAGCCGCCCCGTGCAGCCCACCGCGCCGCCACCAAGCCCTTGCTACCCCGCTGCCAGGGCCCGCCTCCGCGCCCTGCACCAGCGCGAAGCACCGCCGTCCACCGCCGCCCCGCGCCAACAGCCTCCGAGCGGGATGAAGAAGAGCCCCGCCGCCACCGACGCTGGTGGGCTTTGCCGGGCAGCGTGGTCCGGCGGGAAAGGAAGGGACAAGGGGAGGCCCGAAGCCGGCGGCTAGGGTCGAGGAGGGGAGGGGAAACTATCTTTTCACGTGTGAAAACTTAGGAACAGCGCACTGGAAACAGCGTTGCGAGGCTGTTGAAGATGCTGTTAGGCTATCGGATTTGTGACCATGCTAAGCTGGTCGGCACAAGATCCAAATTTTGAAATAGGGGCAACGTACAATAGCACTGACACATCGCTAGCTCACGGATTACAGCCTCAGGCCGTCGTGCCACTGCCGGCGGCCCCCACGCAATCCACGCTAAGCTTCCGCCGAATCCTTCCAGCCAACGACCATCCGCTCGTCGGCTTCCCGCGCCGGCTGGGGCCTGATCAGATGCTGACGCTCCTCTCCCTCCGACCCCCGCCGCCCGCCGTCGCAAACATTCTCCCCTCCGCCGCCGCCGCGCAGAGCCGTCCTCCACTGCTCCGCGCTCGCCGCACGGCCGGTCCTCCCCCGCCTTCAGCCGCCGCCGCCGAGTTCCCTGCCGGTAACTTTCTTTTCTTGCATTGGGGGTGAAAGATTTTACATTTCGATAGGATAGGAGATGCTTCAAATTGGTGTTCCGAAAAAAGGAGGTTGCGGTGTTCTTCTTCCTGGAGCGAAAAATTGGGATCGTTGCGCTAGAAAGTGGTTCATAATTGCGAATATCTTTTTTCACTTTCCCCAAACACAAGCACGCACTAAACTAAACCCCGAAGCAAACGCAGGATCGGTTCCGGGCAGCGGTACGCAGATGCCGCCGCGCCGCCGCCGGCTCGTGGCCGGCATCGACCAGGACGAGCTCCTCGACCCGGACGCGCTCGCGGATCCTGACAGCAGCTTCTACGAGTTCAACGGCGTCAGGGTCCACCACAAGGTATGCGCCCATGGCGAGGACGAGGATTCGGGCGGCCAGTCCTCGGGCTCCGCCGTCGCCAGGAGTCAGGCCGGGCTGCCCATAGTGCTGCTTCACGGCTTCGGCGCGTCGGTGTTCTCCTGGAGCCGCGTCATGCGGCCACTCGCCCGCATCGCCGGCGCCAAGGTCCTCGCCTTCGACCGGCCGGCGTTTGGCCTGACTTCCCGGACCAGACGGTCCGGCGATGACACCAAGCCTCTCAACCCTTACTCCATGGCCTTCTCGGCCATGGCCACACTGGCATTCATAGACCAACTCGGCCCCGGGAAGGCCGTCCTTGTTGGGTACAGATGCACACCCTGCACTGCATTTCTCTGTGTCACTGCATCGCTAGTTTTTTTTTATCAAGGACATTGAGATTAATTTTCCGGTTTGGGTCATCCCAGGCACTCTGCCGGCTGCCTCGTTGCAGTGGAGGCGTACTTCGAGGCGCCTGAGCTGGTGGTGGCGCTAGTGCTGGTTGCACCGGCGATTTTCGCGCCGAGGAAGGGTGAGAAAGAGAACAGCGTAGGGGAGCAGGAAGGGGCAGACAAGAAGGATTCTGATGATAACAATGCAGCACCAAATCCATTTGCTAGGATATGGAGAGGGTTTCTTGGCATGTGTATGTGGCTTGCAGGGCTTGTTCTGAAGTTGGTCATGGCAGTGCAGGATACGGTCAGAGCTTTGTCTTCTAAGCTTCTTGTGGCTTTTCTACGCTCTTCATTGGCGGCGAGTCTGGTACGTTGCTCTTTCCTGATTCACTACTGGCTAAAACACAAGCAAAATTTAGGGCCCTAAAAAATCCACAAAATTTAGAACTTACTGATCAAATAGTCAAAATACAGACACTTCTAGTTCCTGCAACTTTTGTGGTTCCATTCCTTTTCATAGGTGAGATTGATCATGGATAAATTCGGCGTAACGGGCGTTCGTAATGCATGGTATGACCCAAGCAAAGTAACTGATCATGTTATTCAAGGCTACACCAAGGTGAGTTCTCTCTAGGAAAATATCACCAAGTGAGAAAGACCTACTCATACTCATATTGTTGTTCATGGAGTTTCTTTCAGCCACTAAGATCCAAGGGATGGGAGACAGCTCTCTTGGAGTACACTATATCCATGATTACAGATTCTTCACCAAAGTCAAGAGTGCCAGTCTCGAAGAGGCTCTCTGAGATCTCATGCCCAGGTTCAACTATATGCTTCTTCTAATGAGCATCTTATCCTTACCTGTGTATAATTCAGTGCTACTACTGGACTGAATATGTGCTGATGTCCCTAGAAATTTCAGATGAAGTTTTGAATGCTCTAATACACGATACATAAAACAATCTTCTCTTTACAGAAGATCGGTAAACAATGTTATTTCTGAATAGTTTTGATTGTCTTATCATTGCAGTGCTAGTGGTGACTGGCGACACAGACCGCCTTGTTCCAGCTTCGAATGCTGAACGCCTAGCACGTGCGATTCCTGGCGCGGCATTTGAGGTGATCAAGAATTGTGGGCACTTGCCCCAGGAGGAACGAGCTGAAGAATTCCTTTCAGTCGTCGAACGGTTCCTACAGAGAGCATTTGGAACTCCAGATGAGCATGTGTTCCAAGCAGCTGTATGATGACACATGCTGGTAAATGCATATGCAGAACAGATGGACCTACACTTGTCTCGACAGGGATAACGAGGAAAATGATATGCAGTTTAACGATTGGAGATCTATCATTTAATAGCCTTGGATGTTTATATACAACGAAGCAAGCATTATTGTGCAAAGTTGGATAAGAGAATCTTACTACACAAAATCCAGAGGCTAAGAAGAATTCATTGGATTGGTTGGTCCAGTCGAATCATCACCCTGAAGTAACCGTTTCCTGTAACTAAAACTTTCGGTTTTGTAAAGTGGTAGATCAAAGTGTGTTTTCAGAATGTCATAGCTATATCAACTACTGTTTAATCTTTTGTATATAGTTGAAATCCTGCACACATCTCCCTTGATTTATTCATGTTGTCGTCAACCCTGCAACATTACTTGATGAAGAAAAAAATCCCAATAAAATTTCAACAGCACTAACTGTCCATAAATCCACAGTTTTTGTGTATTGTATCAAGGTTCTCTTTCTGTGATTCACTCTTTGTTCAAGTGCTGACATACATGAGGACTAAAACAATGTGTACAAACATTTATCTCTGCAAACACAACAAGCCCTTTTACCATCAGTGGTAAATTCACAAATGCTGGTCCGGATTCTGAACATGCTAGATAATGCCATCTTCCACACATGATAATAAGTTGTACTACCATGTCCACAAGTTCTTCTAATTTATTCGGGTGGTTTCCTCGAAGACAGAAAAGGCTGGGGCACCATGGATACTGGATCCAGTTAGAGGGTAAAATCACTGCTGGATCTCAGAACTCTCTTTACAGTCGGCATTCTCAGGTGGCAACAGATAACCAGCAAAAAAGGAGCCGTGGTAGTACCATTGTGCAGATTGCCAACCATCCATAGGAATGCTATTTGTACAAGTTTCTAGTGTACATCATCGTTGTGGCACCCATTGCATCATCACCGAATCCACATGCTTGAAAAAATGGCCTGCAAACAGTACCAAAAGATGTGTAAACATCATCATATACTGTCATAAGATTCTATTGCAGGTGATATGTGGAGGTAGAAGTAGATCACCGCTTCCTCCTTTACAGATAACACGAAAGATAGCACGTAAGGACATTCATGAAGTCCACCAAATTAGGTAAGAAAGACATACCTCTCCTTTCCTGTGCATAATGCAGAAATGTCATAAATACCTCTGCTATGGAGTACCCTGGAGAGATTGTTCCAGAAACAAGCAAATTAGATGAAGCTTAAACTTTGGACAGCAAATAAATCAGCACCTTTTAAATATACTCCCTCTTTAAGTTAATATAAGACGTTTTTTGACACTATGATTATCTCTGCTCAAGTACTTTGTATTGTGCATAAGCATGTTGTTCCAATCTCTGAGTTTAGTCGATCCAGAGATACATTCATTGTTCATGTTTCAATATGCAGTCAAAGTAATACAAGAAAACTGTGAAGTCTGTACCCCAAGAAAAACATAACATAAATCACTTTATAGTCTGTCGGTCAAGTAAGCTTTGCTACCGACAAACAGCCGTGGTAATGTTATCTGTCCAAGTAAGTACGATATATGCGTGATGACTGGGATGCTATGTTTAACAGAGAAACACAATACCCTGAAGATAGTTTTATCAAGCAAGAAACATATTTCAAACGCAGGATATTATCTTCTGTTTGCTTATCACTCGGTCGTTTCTTTCCAATGGTGCAGGAGATTTGTATGTTTCGGTGCAAGAGGCCTCTATCTCTATTCCTTGAATCCATGAAAAGAACATCATATTTTTTTTTTTTTGCTTCGTCATTGCTAACTTGCACGGTTTACATAAGAAAACATGAATGTTATTTTTCCTCTATTAGGTCAACTCAGAAGTTAGCCCCTTTCAGACTTCACCAGAAAAACCCAATGTCAGCAACCTACCTTGTAATTTTTTCAAGTATTTTGCGCCCAATTCCTCTCCTCTGCACTGATGGATGAACCTGCAACAAGTCACTGAAGATAGTTCCATAAACACATGCGCTCCAGCGATAACCATTGGTTTCGCGCAGTTCGCTACTGACCACTTGTATAATCAAGAGGAGAAGATCACCACGACGTCATGGACGGAGGCGGTGAGCCCCATGTCGGAGACGGCCCGTCCGAACCCGACGAGCCGCTGCTCCCCCCGCCGCCCGAGCCCGAGGTCGAGCTCCAGGCCCATGAAGCGCCGGTCGTCTCCTCCGTCGTCCTCCTCCAGGAACCTGGTCCCGCAGAAGACGGACACGACCAGGAAGCTGTGCGCCACGGCGGTGCGGAGCTTGCGGATGTCGACGGGCTCCGGCCGCGCGGCGGCTTCCGGCGGGGAGAGGCGGATGGCGCAGGAGTGCGCGCAGGCGAGCATGAGCGCCTGGAGGTGGGCCGGGTCGACGAGGGCCGGGTCCATGGAGATGGAGATCGGCGGGGGCCTGAGCCTGGGCCTGGCGACGCGCTTGTTGGGGCCGAAGGGGCTCGGTGTCGGCGAGGAGAAGACCGCAAGCGTGGTGAGACGGGGCGGAAGCCTGTTCACGCCGGCGGCCATGGGGAGGGTGACGAGTGAGTGGTCGTGGTCTCGTGGAAGTGGAGCTCTGCGGGTGGGCGCCAATGGAGGTTGGTGATGGCGACGAATCGAACGGGAAAGACGCTACTGCCCCTGGGACATCGGCGCGCGCGTGTGTGTGGTTCTAAATGGGCCTAGCGCCGAGCTTTAATGGGCCTACTCGAACAAGCCCGCCACGGTTGTTATCTCTTTTCTCCCGCAGAAAAAAATCGAAATAAATCCTGCAACTGTTCAAGAAAAAGAAAAAACTCCAACCTTTCCCTTTCCTCCGCGATCCGCCGATCCCCAACCCCCAATTCCGACGTCGTCCCGCGGCCGAGCCCCAGCATCGCGAGATCGCTGTTCCCGCCGGCGGAGTTCTCTCTCGCCGCATCACGCCCTAGATTTTTCGAGGCGAAGGTGATTTTCTTCGAACCCTTGGACCTTGCCGTCAACTGATCTGATTGTTTGCTGTCGCATCGCAAATGGCTGCGGCTCTTCTCCAAATCCGCGCAAAATATTTTTCCCTCGCGTTTGATTTTAGCGCCCCGTCGTAGTGGAAATTGGGGAGTCGGCTGCTGATTTTGTGATGCGTGTACGATCTCGGTACCTCTCCTGCATAGCTACTGCTGCTTTTCATTATTGTTTAGTTTGTCTGCGTGGATCTCCTGCGGCAGGCTGTTCCGTGATAAAAGAGGGTGGCGATTAAATTGATAAGATCGTATGTTAGAGGAAATTAATGAAGGAAAACACGGGGGGACTCTGCAAATGAGTTGGTTGGTGTGGTTGCTGGTCCTCAGTAGTAAAAGTATCCAGTTTGGTCATGTGAATACTTTGTTTGGTAGCTATTGCATTCTATTTGTAGATATGCTTAATCGCTTATCCAATTTGATCATAGTCATCTGGTTTAATGTACGCTGCATATTTCTTCTCCGTCATAACTGGAGCAATCGCTTGCTTTTCTTTGTCAGGTTGACATCTGGGAAGAACTTTTGTGACGTGCTCAACAATGTATCTGATAAACACCTGACCCAGGAATTAAGCAGGACATACCTCTGTTTCCATTTAGATCATTTGTTATCTGCAATAGCGCCCCTTGTTCTTTTCACCAGCGCATTGCTTACACATCTCAGCGTCAGATTTACTAGTACAAGATGCCCATGTCTGGCAGTCAGACACAATCTAGCGACTATGAGCTTCTTGCCAGCCAACCCGATGCTCAATGCCTAGTTTGCACGAGACCTTTTACTTTGGATACTGAGGTGACCAATAGCTTTGAAGCTTTAGCTATATGCAGGGAATGCAAGGCTACTGTGCTTAATGATAGTCAAAGAGATGTAACAACCAGCACTAGTCAGCAAAGACGACAAAGAAGGCGGAGATCTAGGACTGCAAGTCTTGAATCTAATGAGGATGCATTCTCACAGCAGTTTTCCCAACTGATCAACTTAGCTAGACAGGGCCATGAAGCAGATATTGATTCTCCGACCGTTGTGCGACAGCTGGCATCTTATAATTCTACACCGAACCAGTCCCAAAGGTGGCATGCTTCAGATGATGAGAGTGACGGTCTCAGTTATGCTGATTCTGTGTTTGACGAGCTTGAATCAAACATCAGTTTTGGGGACTATGGCGGGGAGTCAGATGCTTCTCTAGGTCAACATAGCATGATGGGAAGGGAGATTACCATTCAACTTGACAACGAGAGTTACATGAATACCGATACAGATATTGATCCCATGAATGCTGGAATGGACCTGTGGGATTCAGATGACCAAGAGGATGAAGATGTGCAGTTGGAAGAATCTGATTTTGATGAAGCAGTTGATGCCATGCAGCAGCACCAGCAGCAATCACGTGGCATTGGCCCCAGTGAATTGACTGGGTGGGAGTCTGAAGATGGGGTATGGACTTGGAGAAGTCAAAGAGCAAATATGACCAACTTGATGGCAGACATGGAAGGGCCAGATGTCAGGACACCTTTTGTTGGGAATCCTGGTGATTATGCTGATGCAAGACAGTTTGAGATGATTCTTGAACAATTTGCTGAGGACGACAGTTCCAGAAGAGGAGCTCCACCTGCAGCGACCTCTTTCATTGGAAATCTTCCCTCTCTGGTTATCTCCACAAGCCATGAGGCAGATGGCGCTGTGATCTGTCCAGTCTGCAAAGACCCGATGCCTCTCAGAACTAGAGCAAAACAGCTACCATGCATGCATCTATATCATTCGTCATGCATCTTGCCGTGGCTTAGTTCCAGGAATACATGCCCAGTTTGCCGATATGAACTTCCTACAGATGATCCAGAATCCGAGAGGTCCGAGCGAGCTGCAACAAATGAAAGAGATGTCCTTGGGGTGGAGGAACACACCCATCTGCAGGAAATTGGTGAAGAAGGTTCTGATGAACCTGGGGCTGAAGAAACTCAGGACATGTTTAATGATGCAGTGGAAGTGACTAATACAAGTGAACATGGTGTTCATGTTGCTGAGCAGTCAAACAGAGCATGTGCCCACCGTCGATGGCTGTTTATTGCAGTTGCCCCAGCAGTAAGCTTTGTCGGTTTAGCTCTGGTTTTGTGCTTTGCAAATCCTACTAGTAGTGGTAGAAGGCGACTGTGTCGTGGATCCCAGAGTGCCTCTGCAGCACTTGTAGACACAAAAAGAAGTTGGTGGTCCATGTTCTAGATATCCAGTACATGTGTACTGATCCCGAATTTACTGTGTGGTGGAACTCGATTGTTGGCAGTGCTTTCTCTGTAAAAAGTTTGATTTGAAGTTTTGGTCAATGTGATAAGTGAGGAGATCCATTGAGTTGTTCCTGTAACCGAGTTCAAAACTATATATTTTCCACCACTTTGCTCAGTTCAGCAAAGTGTGTATTGATGCCTGCTGTTGTTATTCAACTGCTACTTGTGATTGGATGTCCTCTGCTTCATATTGCTGTAACCGCAATTAATCTCTGCTTCAAAGTTCAATCCATGTCTTAATATAATCTGCAGTCTGAAGACTCAAGATGCCTCCAGACTCCAGTTCACCTTATGTTAGAAATTTAACCAGCGCTGGCTGTGAGGTATTTCTCTATTTGTTGATGCTCATGTATAGGTTTGTCTTGTCCCTTTTGCTTTTCCATAAGTAGCTCTTGCCTAGCTAAACTAGCTGCTTGCAGCATGAGTGCATGACTGCTGCAGAGGTATTCAGGTATAGGCCTCCTTTGGTCCATAGGATAGGAATATCATTGTAAATAGGAAAATCATAGGAAGTGAGATGACATGCACCTCAATTCCTATAGGGAAAGAGATGTCATTTGATGCATAGTATCTCTGTTTTTAAGGCGTCCCGCCTTGGACGCTTAGGCGACGCTTAGGCGATAAGGCGCCCCGCCAGCGCCTTACAAATATGCCCGCCTTAGGCGCTTAGGCGTCCGCCTTAGGCGCTTAGGCGTCGCCTAGGCGATAAGGCGCCCCCCCAGCGCCTTAGATCGCCTTACCGCCTTAAAAACATAGCATAGTATAGGAATTTTTCCATTGAGTCTAGGCCTCATTCAGTTTGGAGGATTTTTATAGAAAAACGCAGGAACAAGGATTTCATAGGAAAATTTCCTATAGATGCATTCGGTTTGTAGGAAACGCGTACGGGAATTTCGTAGGAATACTATTCATTTCCTGTGTTTTTGGAGGAATCTACACATCCACTCAAAGCTCATTTTGTGCGTAGGAATGAGGCAAGACAATTCCTTAGGATGGCAAGTGCATCCTATCAAATTCCTATACTACTCCTAATTCCTACATTTTGGTTTCCTCCAAACCGAATGAATGTGTCTTTTCCTTTGAAATGTGAAGGATTGATTCATATCCTATGTAGGAATAGGAATCCATTCCTACAAACCAAAGGGCTCCAAAGAAAGTTTTCCTTTAAACATCTTATCCTACAGAATTCCTACAAACCAAACGAGGCCATATATTTTGTGGTAGCTTGTATGTTTTCATGAGGTAAAACAGGGCAGGGAATAGTACGCAAGCAGAAGGCAGAAACCAGTTTTCTACCATCCTACTGATGAATAGACACCACCATGCAGTGAAGATCAATGAAGGCTGTCTACTGTTGCCTTGTGATCTGAAAACAATGTTTTAACAGTGAGAAATGAATAAATTAGGAAAATAAGAAGTGACATTCATTTCAGAAGAGTAGGCGTATGAAGGAGCTGAGCACTAATTACCTCCCATCTCAAACTCTTGTTGACTTATATGAACTGTATGGTAAGTCTACAGAGTAGATGTGTAGTAAGGGAAGGAATAAATGGTCCCAAGCCTATGTAACTCTATGGCAACACCCAGCAGATGAAGAGGATCCACATGAGGCCATTCCAGATACATTCTATTACCTTACCTCATTTCCTTCTCTAGAGGAAGACTCGATGCATGCATTTGCTCTTGTATGTGTATGTATGCCTATACTTAGAGTCTCAGATTCACAAGGCCGCAACACATCTGCAACGCCACCCAACTGCGTCAGTTCATTGACCTTTGGTTGCTTCTCAGAAATATTCAGCTTTCAGATGTGGCCGACAAAATTTCTTGGAAGTGGACTCCTGACTTGAAGTACTCGGCTAGCTCGGCTTATCTGCAGCAGTTCACTGGTTCTTTTGCAGCCACCAATGTCTAGAAGCTATGGAAGGCTAGAGTTGAACCCAAGTGTAGATTCTTCATTTGGCTATGGCTTTGGGAACACATCCTCACCAACGACAACCTTCTGAAGCGGGGCTGGCCGAACAATGGCCCTTGCAACCTCTGCGATCAACAGCCTGAAATCCCTGCACATTTGCTGCTCCATTGCTCCTTCGCACGCGAGGTTTGGCACCTGACTGCGGATTGGCTTCAGCAACCGGCACTCATCCTGCCTATCGACTCCTGCTGCTCCCAGGTGTCTGTCTATGGCTGCTGGAACATTTGGAAGGAGAGAAACAGGCGAGTCTTTCAAAATTCTATCTGCTCGGCTGATCAGGTGCTTAGCATGTCAAATCGAATATGGCCCTTGCTCACTCCTCCATTACTTGAGACACCTTTGGTGAAAACGAGCCAGAGCCCGAGCCGGATTAGTTTTGTATGCTTTCTTTCTTTTCTTTAGGAAAACTACTTTCCCTGTCTTGTAACTGACAAATCTAAGACAAGTAATATGGATCGGAGGGGGTAACTGACATTATGTTGCTTCCCCTTTGAAATGCATCGGCAGTACAACTGCCTGTCCCTTAAAAAAACAATATGATCACCATCACTTGCTGCATTTTGAAATCCTTGAGTTTAGCGGCACATCAAATATTCAAATCTAGATTCTACATCTGCTTCATACAACTTCGGCAAACAAAGTTCCAAGCACATTATTGCTTAAGCGGATAGTCAATAAGCATACCTTTATTTAAATTGAGCATGCCCATACAGGTGAAAGCACAGTTTAATTTTCGGATCCTTCTTGTTTACCATTCATGTTCACTGTTCGGGTAAAAGATCAATTTCCCACATACGTAGTTTGTGAGATGACTACTTCATATTTGTAGCGTATTATTAGATGGTACTCCCTCCGTTCCAAAATACTTGAAGTTTTAGGTTTGTCCTAACATTTTTAAGTTTGACCAAGTTAATAGAAAAATATACCAATATCTACAATATCATATTAGTTTCCTTAGATTCATCATAAAACATATTTTCATACTTTATATAGTTGATGTTGTAGACGTGATATATTTTTCTATCGACTTGGTCAAACATAAAGATGTTTGACTTAGGAAAACCTAGAACTTCAAGTATTTTGGAACGTAGGAAGTAGTACTCAGTGTGGATTAGGTTCCACTTGCAATGTTTTGATCTTGTGTGAGCATGCTTTTTGTGTCCAGAAAATCGTTGGTGAAAATGACTGGAAGTTGACACAAGAGCATGAAAGCAGTGTGAATATTATACCATCATGTTTTTCAGGACCGCAAGCAACTACATACTTACAATATTATGTATCCTTGTTGTCCCTGTCACAATCTTTGTACAGTTTATTTTACTGTTAAAATTGTAAAGCAGTACTTCCATAATTAGTAAAATTTACTAGAGAAAAGACAAAACTTTAGTCAGCCACATATTTTGACTTGAAAATAGAAGTATTGTATTTTCTACTTACTGCAGAAGCACACATGTTGTCTCACATGACTGGATAGTCCTAACCTTATAGGTTTTCTGCATAGGCCTCGTGGCACCATTTTCCAGGGCTTGTTCGATGTTGCACACTTGTACCTCATGGAAGCCTCAAGCGTGGAAGCCAGCGCATATGTCACACGCATTCGGGCATGAGCCAAGGAAAAGCTCACAGCAGCAAACCGAAGCTCTAGCAAGCGTGCCAGCTCACCAAGCTCGCCTTCACTCCATCGCTCATCGCCGAGGTACCGGCACATGCCATCTGTTGTATGTCAAGCCAGAACGTATTTGCCTGATCGATCTAGTTAATAAGCTTGCTATACATGTTAAATCTGGTTGTCAGTTGCTTTGGATCTTGTGATTGCTCCAACTACACTTAGTTGCCACAACTCTTTCCTGGGGCTCGCTAACTGGGGCTGCTGTGGCATGGACCATCTAACAATAAACTAATTGTTAATGAATGCCAAGATCTGAAAATAGCGTACCATTAAACAATCATACACCAGAAGAGAAGTCAGATTCATATGCTCAGAGACTCGAACAAGTACGAAGGTGGTTCTGGCATTGTCTTGTATCTGAATGTTTGACTGGAACACTTCCCCGCCTCCAGCTCCATGTCTCCTCTCATGGAGAACTTACTTATGCTAATCCTTGTTCTTCTTCTTTGCTTAGCTTTGTTTTGCTTGTGTAACGTCCTATGGCTAAGACCGGAGAAGACAAGGAAGAGGTTGAGAAGGCAAGGAGTGAAGGGTCCCAAGCCTACTTTGCTTGATGGCAACGCCAAAGAGATGAAGCGTATCCGACATGAGCTCAAGCCTATGAAGAAGCAAGACAGCAACAACTACATCTCCACCCTCTTCCCTCACATCCTTGTCTGGAAGGAAATTTATGGTATGTATGCAAGTTTCTTTTGATGCTATGATCTTGCTATGTTTGTATGTGAATATTTCAGGCTGATGCTGTGATCTTGATCTTTATTAGATAGACATTTCTGGTCACTTACAAATTTTGTGAGGCAAAATTTTCCCCACGAATCAGTTCCAGAGATTGCACTGCTTTGGAAAACGATTTAGTTAACAAAAATCTTTTGATTGATTTGTACACTGACATTTTATATGGTATATGGATCTACACAAGTGAGTCAGTAACATCAAGCTCTTTAAACAGCGGTTGTCAGAGAAATGGCTATGTCGCATTTTTCTAGTGAGTTTGTTTGTCCTTTTCAAGGGTAAGTAATACCTAATCCATGTTACACAACTCATTATTAGTACTTAATTGCTATTGATCAGATTTTTTTACATTTGTCATAATCTTAGGCACATTAGTAAATCAATGGGGCAAGTGGGTAGAAGCTGACAAAAGAGCACAAAATATTAAACTTCTGTTGTCAGTTGTCCTGACCCATGTCATGAATATTTTATATTTTTGCATTCAGGGTCACAAGACTAAAGTACCTGCTACTCTCTATCACTGCGATTTTCTTACAGCGTTGACAGTACAGATTACTTCTTTTTTCTCGAACACACACACAAATGCATGTTGTTTTGTATTAGAAGAAAACGCCAAGATGGCACCAGATCCATACAACACAGCCTCAAAGAAAAGCTCAAAACAAGAAAGCAAAGAAGTACTCCCTCCGTTTACAAATAAGATGTTCTAACTTTTTTCTGAATCGGATGTATATATACGCGTTTTAGTGTGTTTGTTCACTCATTTCAGTCTGTATGTAGTCCATATTGAAATATCCAAAAGATCTTATATTTGTGAACGGAGGGAGTACATATTTTCCAAAACATCTTATATCTATGTACTACTTCAACTAACATATTTTCCAAAACATCTTATATCTATGTACTACTTCAACTAAAATATTTTCAAAAAGTAGAACTACAGTCTACAACCCTTAAATAGTTGAATCCCGTATCCTTGCATTCACCTTAGGTTAGTACATACTATTAAACTGCCCTGACGTCTTATATGTAGGAATGGAGGTAGTAGATAGTCTTATAAATAATGTAGTACCAAATACTTTTATGGACAATGCATCCACCACCGCTAAGTTGCTTTCAAGTGTGTTTAAACTTGAGAAGTACTCCCTTGACAAGTGAATTTGTTTTTGCAAGAAGTATTAGATTTTCCTTGACAAGTGAATTTGTTTAAAGGATGGAAAAACTTGAACTAACATATTTTCCAAGAAGTATTTAGGAATGGAGGAATGGAGTATTAGATTTTTACAGTTTAAAGGATGAAAAAACTCAACTCTCCCTTGACAAGTGAATTTGTTTTTGCACGATAAGCCATGACTGTGTGCACCCAACTATGCAATCAAAACATTCACTTACCTCTGTCATTTTGTATCAAGATGACTTTCAACTCTGAACAGTCATGTACTCACGTGGATGATGCAATCAATAAGTAACTTGTGATTAATATTTCCATTGACTGAATCTGTACCTTTTCCCTTTTTTTTGTGTTGCAAGGCTATTCATTTGCCAACCACTTAAATATCATGCAAGTTATGCTTTGGTAGAAGGTGCAGGTATTTTAGAATGTAACGATGATCAGCTTTATTCTTAGTTATACGTGCGGCACTATTCTTCAGCTTCTGAGAACCTTTGGTGTGGCACCAGGGTTGCGCACCAGCATCCAGAAGAGGCTGGCATGCCCATGAAAGGTGGCATGCTCGTCATGATCAGATGATCTGCGCGGTGATCTCGGCTGCCCCCATCGATACCATGCTGGCGATTGATATGCCGTGGTGGCTGCGGGAAGCCATTGATAAAAAACAGGGAGCTTCTGTTGGATGGGCTGGCAAGACGCCAGCGGTGGTAGCTGCTCGGTCATGTTGCGTGATATCTGCCACCCTATTGAGTTGGGTGGCCTGGGCATAAAAGACCTGAGAAAGGCGAACTGGTCGTTGAGGGTGTGCTGGCCTTGGTTGCAATAAGCTGACACCTCTCAACCTTGGTCGCAACTTCTGATCAAAGCTAGCCGGCACGTCACCGCACTTCTCCACACGGCCTCCAGGGTTGCAGTTGGCGACAGTCAGCAAACCCTCTTCTGGACTCTCAGATGGACCGGAGGGCAGTCCATCGCTGAATTGGCACCGGTGGTGGTTGGATCTCGGACGCTCAAGGCTAGGACCATCAGCGCGATGCTGCACCAAAATCGGTGGATCCAGGGCATCAGCTGAGCACTAAATGTGCAAGGATTGATGGAATTTCTTCATCTGGTGATGGTATAGACCTCGACTCTGAAGTTATCGACCAGCTTGTTTGGTGTTGGACTGAGTCCAGGCTCTACTCGGCCAAATCAGCCTGTCAAAATCATTTTGCCGGCATGGTCTAGTCGCCGGCCTGGAACTCAACGTTGGGCTGTTGGGTGCCTTTGAAAGCAAAATTTCCGCATGGTTGGTCGCGCAAACCGGTGCTGGATAGCAGATCATCTAGTGAGGCGACAGTTGGATCACCCTAAGGTTTGCCCTTTTTTCAAGCAGGAAGAGACTATATCTCACTTGTTGTCCGAGTATGCTTTAGCCCAGCAGGTCTGGCACTCAGTTCTAGCCCATTATGGTCTTCAGACCATTACCCACCCAAAAGCCATATATCAGTTTCTTGACTGGTTTCTTAGCGTGGCAGAGCGAGTCAGCGTTGGCGAGATGAAGGGAGCTCGGTCACTCATGTAGACGTTGTGGCGGCTCTGTATACTGTAGAACTCATGTGTGTTTGGCTGAGCTGCCTGCATAGCCAGTATCTGGTAGGCACCATCTTGGTCAAAGCAGGGCAATGGCAGCTAGCAGGTGCGAAGTGTGCTGAGAAGGTTCCTTCTGCACACTAGACCTCCAGATGGTTCTTAGGCCGAGGCCTTGCTGTAGTTTTAGTTTATCTCTGTTCTTTTCAGTGTGTTTTCTAGGTTCTCCGGTTGTCTTCGGTTTCCATTTCATACTAGGCCTAGGTAAATGTTTTCTGTTTCGCTTGCTGTACTTTTTGCTTTCTTGACACCTTTCTAATGAAAGTGACACAATTAGTTGTATTCAAGGAAAAAAAAAGAATATTCGATGTCAGTTCAATCTAAGTGCATCTAAGAATTAAATAAGTTTGTTATGCATTCATATATGTCTTTTCTTCGAACATGGAAGTAACTGAAAGTATGAATTTGGGACAGGCTCTGTGTTCCTTTACTCGTCAGGAGGTCGGGAGATATTGCATGTTTCTCAGCCAGACATGGTAAAGGACATAGACCACTGGACACCATCAGAGCTCGGGAAGCCTAATTATCTGAAGAAAACTCGAAAAGCCCTTCTAGGGGGAGGGTTATTTACGGTGAATGGTGACGAATGGGCCTATCAGAGGAAGACCATGGCGCCAGAGTTCTTCATGGACAAGATCAAGGTAGTGACACACAGTTTGCTTACAGTTAACCTGGACTAGTATTCATGGCTTTAGGTATGCAATGCTGTATATATGCAGGGTATGATACAGCTGATTGAAGATGCAACTGCTCCGCTGCTAGAAGCATGGGAGAACATTCTCGACAGTGCAGGAGGTAGCACAGAGATAGTTGTCGATGATTATGTGCGGAACATCTCAGCAGATGTAATCGCCAGGGCTTGCTTCGGGAGTAGCTTCGCAAAAGGAGAAGAGATATTCTGCATGCTCAGGAAGCTTCAAAAGGCGATTTCTCAACAGGATGCATTTGTTGGACTCTCTGCACTGTGGTAAGTAAAAAATATTGTTAATCCATATTCCATGCTTAATCCAGTATTTTTCTATACGTTCGGCCAGGGAAGTAGGAAGGCATTTATTTCAGTGGACTGTACATGAAACAACTAAGGGGTGGCGAATCATGCTTAGTTCTTTCATGCTGTTGCAGGAAGCATCTGCCTACCAAGAGCAACCGAGAGATACGGAATCTGGTTGAGAGAGTCAGGCTACTGATCTTGGAACTGGCAAAGGACAACGGGAACGAGAGTGGAGCTGAGAATGAGGCAACTCATAACGGTCTTCTGCGTGCGATCATCAAAGGCTCCCATGGTGCTGGCCATGGCGGCACTGCCGAGGACTTCATCGTTGGCAACTGCAAGACCATATACTTTGCAGGGCACGAGAGCACGGCGGTCACCGCCATTTGGTGCCTGATGTTACTGGCCAAACACCCGGAGTGGCAGGAGCGCGCCCGTGTCGAGGCGCTGGAGGTTTGCCATGCGAGGAGCACGTTGGACGTCGACGCCCTCCACCGACTGAAAATTGTGAGCAGTTAACATTCTGTCCATCATCATCATATATCTAGACATCGTGTATTTGCTATTCATGCATTGCACCTGGCACCGAAATGCAGCTGACGATGGTGATCCAAGAAACTCTCCGTCTGTACCCACCGGCGTCGCTGATGATGCGTGAAGCCCTGACGGACATAAAGATCGGCGACCTGGATGTGCCCCGCGGAACGATCGTCCAGGTGACCAGATCGATGCTGCACCTGGACAAGGAAGCCTGGGGCCCCGACGCCGACGAGTTCCGCCCGGGCCGGTTTGCCAACGGTGTGGCTGGGGCGTGCAAGCCGGCGCACATGTACACGCCATTTGGGCTCGGCTCCAGGACCTGCATCGGGCAGAACCTGGCGATGACGGAGCTGAAGGTGGTGCTGGCGCGCCTGCTGAGCAGGTTCGCCTTCTCGCCGTCGCCGACGTACCGCCACGCGCCGGTGTTCCGGCTGACCATCGAGCCAGGGTTCGGCATGCCATTGGTGGTGAAGAAGCTGTGATCACCATCGTTGCTCATTGACCTGTAGTCGACCAGACTCTGAACTTGGACAGTCAACACTCACCAGGCGTGCGAGCCACATATATACTTCCTATGTCTCAAAATATAAGACGTTTTTGAGTTTTCAGACAGTCCTCAAAACAGTGTGAATAGTCATTTCTACCCTCAACAGTTTGATTTTCAAATTTGTCTCGATCCTGCTTCTTCCTCGCCGTGCACCAACGCCAGCCCTGCGCTAGCATCGGCGCGTCACCGCACCAAGACCAGAGTGTCCCCGCACCAGCACCAGCGTGCCCGCCCTCGCCCAGGTGGAGGCCACCTCCGAGCCCAGGCTCTTCCTTGCCCTGCTCGCCCCATGTCCGCATACTTCACCCTGCTCACCTCATGTCCTCGCCTTGTTCAAACTGCAATTGTGATACTCCATACTCCATGTTGGTGAATTAGAAACTGGAGTAGAAAGACTTGGTGATACTCCATGCATGATCAAGAGCAGCAGAGCAGTAAATCAAGTTGGAGCAAAGCAGAAGTAAAGCAAGCAGCAGTTGCAATAGAGCAGCAGTAGAGCAAGTAAATCAAGTTGCCTACCAGCAGATCTCTTCTTGTTCTCCCAGCAGCAATAGAAGATGAACTTTGACCTGAATTTCTCCCCACCTGGAGAAGATGAGGATCAATCTGTGGCAAAGAAGATCATCAACCTGAAGGAGAAGATGATCAGCCTGGAGGATAAGGAGGTAAATTTAGTGAATTCATCTTTTAAAGTTAACTAAATTACAGTGAATTTAAAATTCAGTTAACTGAATTTAAATTTAGTTAGCTTTACTTAATTTAGTTTACTGAAGTCATTAACTTTCAAATTCAGTTTAACTACATATAAATGCACTTAAGTGTTAAAATGCATTAAAATGTACTTAATTGCATTTAAATTCAGAAAAGCAGTTAACTAAATTTAAATTCAGTAAAGTATGGAGGAGGGAATTCTTTCAAAATTCCACATGTGAACAAGCAAAGATTTGAAAGGGATGGAATGCTACCTCCTAGGATTCATTTTTCTCGTAAAGTCTATGAAAATGCCTTGGAGATTCTAGGACAAGATGTCCATTCAGCCTTGTGTGGAAAGACTTGTGTAGAGAGGCTTGTGATGAAAGACTTGTGTGGAGAGGTTTGTGATGAAAGGTTTGTGTGGAGAGGCTTGTGATGAAAGGCTTGTGTGGATAGGCTTGTGCGGAGAGGTTTGTGATGAAAGGCTTGTGTGGAATTTCTCCATATTGTTTGTAAGAATTTTGTAATCCATATGTTTGTGTGGAGTATGTTAGAGTATTTGTAAGAATTTTGTTATTACCCCATATGTTTGCAAGAATTAACAAGATGCCCATTGAGCATGTGTGATCATTTTTACTCCATATGTTCGCAAAGGATTGTGTGGAGTGGATTTTTTTACTCCATGTTTTTACTCCATTTGTATGATCATTTTTACTCCATAAGTTTGTAAAGGAGTATGACTATTTTCTGTATTTCATGAAAGTTTCTGAATTTTGTAATGGTTTTGTTGAAATTACTCCAAGTTTCTGAATTTTATAAAATTATCTGAATTTTCTTAGGAGACGAGAGTAGATGGGAAATTTCATGAATTTTCTGTCGTTTGTTGGAGAGGAGAAACTTAGGAGTAGGAGATGAGAGGGGAAGAGAGGAAAGGCAAGGAGAGGCCAAAGAAAGGAGTATTCCAAAGCACAATGCTTTGTGCCTAACATGGAGTATTGGAAGTATTCTAACTACGGGAACGTATCCGGTGCACCCACACTTATGGTGCTACTGGTGCACCGAATGCCGTACAATATTTTTAAAAATCTGAAAAAAATTATAGCACATTGACACAACATCAATGTATGTTGTCACAAAATTTCGTATCAAAATTTGAAACCTTCATTGAGATACAAAATTGACATCAGTGTGACAATAGGCCAAATCTAAAGCCTAACTTATGTTACATACTTACTATTCAATGCTGAATTTGTCATTTTTGTTTTAGGAGCTATGTTTTGAATTTCGACTTGTGATTATCTCGTGCACCGGTGCTTGTGGTGCTACCGGTGCACCGAACTCACGTTACACATTTTAAATGTTCAAAAAATTCTGAAAAAAATTTAGCACATTCACACAACATTAATATATATTGTCACAAAATTTCAAGTCAAAATTCAAAACATAGCTCCTAAAACAGAAAATGACCCATTCAACACTGAATAGTACGTAACATACGTTGGGCTTTAGATTTGGCCCAGATGTCAATTTTGTATCTCAATGAAGGTTTCAAATTTTGATACGAAATTTTGTGATGACATACATTGATGTTGTGTCAATGTGCTAGAATTTTGTTCAGATTTTTAAAAATGTTGTACGGCATTCGGTGCACCGGTAGCACCATAAGTGTGGGTGCATCTGATACGTTGTACTCTACAGCACCACGCATACTACAACAAATTTAATCCTAGAACTAGAAGAAAAGAAATCCTAAAATCTAGAGCAAGTCCACCACTACTCCTATCACTGGAGTAAACAGCAGTTGTGTGTTCAACATCTTTACCAACAGTAAATTGGCAATACTCCATTATCTACTCCTGCAACTTCAACTACAACAACATCCTACAACTACTACAACAACATAAAACTACTATGCATCATCTTCCTAGCTACAACTACTCGTCTTCAGCAGCACATGTTACACGAAGCAAGCAAACAGCAAGCAGCAGATTACTTGTTTAATACAACATGACACTTGTTAAACTTGTTACTGGAGTAATTCAGTTAAATTCATGTCCTGTACTGTTAAACTTGTTACTGAATTCGTGTCAATTTCAGTTAAATTCAAGATACACAAGAATAGTCTGCTGGAATACTGCAGGACTACAGTAAAAAGCTTGTTACCTAAATTCATATTAAATTCATGTTTAGTCAAATTCATGTTAACTTGTTACTATATCTGAATTCATGTTATCTGATGCGGAGCATCCTACGGACATCACCATGTCAAGAGTCCGTTTGGCAAGTGACACGTGCGACCTCTACTTCACATACACAAAGGTGAATCATATCCTTTACACGTGCTCACTTGACCCCTTCGAGGATGATATACTACTTGACACTTCTCCCGTGTGCATGCATAGGTATTGTCGGAATGCTGCGGACGACGTGGAGGAGTGCAAGCGCCAAGGAACACCTACACCATCCGAGGGAAGCGTGGAAACGAAGACGCAAGAAGAAGAGCTGTCAAAGAAGCTCCAGCCACCGGACGACCGGTCGGGTCCGGACGTCCGGCGCCTGAAGATCCACCGGACGACCGGTCTAGACCGGACGACCGGTGTCCCTGCACCCGAGCCAAACAAGTGGACGTCTAACGCCTTCGGACGATCGGCGACCGGACGACCGGTCTAGACCGGAAATCCGCTACACCAGCATCCGAGCCAGAACGAGCGGACGACCGGCCCCTACCGGACGTCCAGCCGCCCACGAGCCACCGGACGACCGGTCCCCAGCGGACGTCCGGTACCTGGCTGTGTCCAGTTGATAGGTCATGTGAGGCCACTTTTAACACTAACGACTTGACCTCTACCTTTATTGTGTCTTCTCATTTGGTGCTAGGTCCCTTATATGATGATGCGCCGCTTCTCGACGACTTCGCCCTACCTTTGGACAAGACGATGGCCATGGTGGAATATGATGCACCCCCACATGGTTCCATCACAATGATGATCTTGACCACCATTTGGTCTTTCCACCTCACCTACACCACTTGAGTGGAATGAACAAGGTAACATAGGTGAAGGTGATGCTCTAGTCCCACTAGTGGACATTCATGACATTAATTGCTTGCATGATGTTGATCCCCCTATTGACATGCTTCATGCTAGTATGACTTCCCCATGCGATGATTTACCCATTTATGATGAGTATGATGATTGCCATGTGGAGTCTATTAGTTGTGATGCCATGTTACATAGGATTTCTTGTGCTAATTCTCTCGGTCACATCATGTTTGCCAATTCGCTTGACTTGTCATATGCTATGCATGAGATCGACCACATGTCATATTTGCAATCTCTTCATAGTGACTATGCATATGCCATTAAGATTAACCCAATTTGCACTTATGGCATAGATGACAAGCCTATGGTTATTGGCATTTGTTTCTCTTGTGATGATATTGATATGCTCCCTTTGCATTATTTATCTCATATGCCATGCCATGACCACCTAGCTTCGGATATGCATTATTTTGGATGTTGCCCATTTTCTCCGTATGATATTTCAAATATTGCACATGAGGAGACCCCCATAGTTTCCTCATACATGTTTGGAGATTTTGATCACTCCCATACATTGCATGATCCCAATACTTATGTGCACAATATGCTTCCCACGAATAAACATGCTATTGATGTGCCATATACTTGTATGCTCAATTTGCATCCCCATCATGTTATATACAATAACTATTCTTTCATGATGGATGACATGTTCTTATACCATGCATCAAATTTCTTTGAGCAACGCTTATCTTGTGCTAACTTTCACATGCACATACACATCATGATGGATGATGTGTATATTTACCACACACACAATTTCTTTCATTTGTGTCTCTTTTGTGTAGGTACCCATGAATTCTTGTCAACCTCGCAATCCCATGAGTTAACAAAACGAGCTCTAGAGAGCAACGATGACTTGAGATCCCATGGATTGTCTTTCCCACCGTTCCTTTCGTGCAAAGACTTCGCGCATTTCTTCTACATGACCCTCACTTGGCTATGGGTTATTGTCCACTACATATTCTATGCCCATCTTGCCATGATCACTTTGCATGATATGCTCATTATTATCCTTTTGCCATGCATTCATGACCCATGCTTTGCATTACACATGATGATTGATTCTCATGCTTGTATGTGTATTTGCAAGCTTGGTGGAGACATTGCTTGTTATTGCCATGTTTACTTTGTGTCCCATGCCTATGATGATACTATGATCTTGCTTTGTGTTCGTGCTTGCGATATGTCATGTACATTGCCTATGACTATTATTTGCTCAGATGACATGATTGCCATGCTTTCCTCTAGTATGTTGCATCTTTGCACTACTAGCTTGCACGACTTGATTCCTATGATTGCTTGCCTTGTTGCATCACCAATGATTCATACTTACTCACTTCATGCGGTTGATGACAACCATTTACATGCTTGTCCCCATGATATCTTTGCTTGTGCTCAATTTATGCGCTTATATGCCATGTCACAATCATTTGTCACACCATATGCTTTGCATGATGACGACACTTGTTTGGTGAATCGCCTCTTGAATGCTTGGTTTTGCACTAACGCTAACCAAATTCATTTTTCCAAGTGTTTGTTGTCCTTGCTCATTTTGAAGGAATCCCAAGATGGTGCGACATTGGAGAGTGCCCACTTCAAGCTTGAAGATGACGACTACTTGGTGAACGTCCACTCCTACATGGCGAAGCCATCTCTTTTCCATGGTGATTTGGTTTTCGATCCGAGGTCGGATCTTTCCCAAGGGAGGGGAGATGATGCGGAGCATCCTACGGACATCATCATGTCAAGAGTCCGTTTGGCAAGTGACACATGCGACCTCTACTTCACATACACAAAGGTGAATCATATCCTTTACACGTGCTCACTTGACCCCTTCGAGGATGGTATACTACTTGACACTTCTCCCGTGTGCATGCATAGGTATTATCGGAACGCTGCGGACGACGTGGAGGAGTGCAAGCGCCAAGGAACACCTACACCATCCGCGAGGGAAGCGTGGAAACGAAGACGCAAGAAGAAGAGCCGTCGAAGAAGCTCCAGCCACTAGACGACCGGTCGGGTCCGGACGTCCGGCGCCTGAAGATCCACCGGACGACCGGTCCAGACCGGACGACCGGTGTCCCTGCACCCGAGCCAAACGAGCGGACGTCTGACGCCTCCGGACGACCGACGACCGGACGACCAGTCCAGACCGGAAATCCGCTACACCAGCATCTGAGCCAGAACGAGCGGACGACCGGCCCCTACCGAACGTCCGGCCGCCCACGAGCCACCGGACGACCGGTTCCCAGCGGACGTCCGGTACCTGGCTGTGTCCAGTTGCAGGCTGAGGCCCATGTACCCCTTCACTTACCCCTTCACTATATATACTCCTCCACCTTCACCATTTGAGGGTAGCATTGTGATAGCTCATTTGAGAGATAGAGCTACGCTCATCCATATCGGGTCTACTCCTTGAGAGAGACCGCGGCCCCTCTTCGGAGAAGATCCACCTTGGATTCAAGACTCCTTTACGGGAAGATCCCCTTGTGGATTCAAGACCTCCTCACGGAGAAGAACCGGCTACCCTTTGTATCGTCCCTAGTTGATCGTGGATCGTGTATCTTACTTTATGTATTCAAGGATCTAGCACATGTGTGATCTATTCATGTTGGTTTGAGTGTTTTCTCTCGTTTTCCCTTTTGTGTTCTTCGTGTTCTTCGCGGGATTCCGCTCCTTTCGTGAAAGATCGGTCGATAGGGTTCCTACCCTACATCATTATCTGTTGGAGTACTATTGATACATGTAACTGAATTTTAATGGAGTAGCTCTACTGTAAAAACTTGCTACTTGTTCTACTGCTATAGCTACTGGAGTACTCCTACTGATATAGTACATCTTATTGTTCAGAGTACAAACAATTTACAGTAAACAATCTACTCCAGCACTACAACAGTAGAACAACAGGAACAAGCAGCACTCCAGCATGAACTAGGAGTACAAGAAGTAGAACAACATCAACAAATAGTACTTCAGCAGACACTTGCATAACAATAGGAAGAAATACTACTTGAATACTCCTTTAAAACTTCAGAAACTTTTTATCATAACGTGTCAGAAAACGTTCTAGGATCCTGTGTATCTTGCTGAAACCGTACGGTACGTCCATTTGTTGTAACAACAGACAGTGGGAGACACGTATTGTATGTAACCCGCTTTGCTTTCGAAGGATGAATGGCATGACTCGTCCTCCTACTTGGGATCAACGATCCGACCTGTCCATTTTTTTATTAGCGTCGGCGCAGACACGAGATGGACGCGCGCGCTCGCCTTCTTCTCCCTCCGGGCCCGCTGATCGATGGCACATTGCCCTCCATCCAACAGCAACCCTCGCCCGCCTCCTTCGTCGCCGACGCAGTCGTCCATTTTTTCCGGCGACTCTACCAGCTGCCGGCGCCGCAACATCCGCTCAGCAACGCCGCCACCTCCCACGTCGCCCGCCACCGCCGTCTTGCCGCCGGGGAGCCGGCTGCTTCCCACCCCCTGACACAGCCGCGACCGCGACCAAGAAGCCGCCTCGCCGCCCCGGCCAGATCCTCACCGGCATGCTCGTCGGACGTCGGCCCGCTCGTCGGACGCCGGCCCGTTCGTCGGACGCCGGCAGGGCAGCTAGCTGGTCCATGCGCGCCGCGACTCCCTTCGTCGTCCGTCTCCTTCATCGACGCCCGCAAACTGTTCGACAGTTTGACAAGGTACAAAATGGATTCCGCCGACAAGTTCTTTTTTCACAATTTCCTTTGCGACTCCGACGATTCGTCGTTCGGTGACCAGGAGGAGATATTGGATGCCGTGTTGGTCCATCACCACCTCAACAGCCAGCGGCCGTTGTTTCATGGCTCCATTCCGGGCCATCTTCCGGCGTTGAATCGCAACCAAGAGAGCGGACATTTCCTTCTTTAGAAAGACTACTTTGATACAACAAATCTGTTGTTCAAACATCAAAAATTCTACCGTCGTTTCCGTATGAATAGGCATCTTTTCAACCGTATTAGAGAGGGGGTGGTCGGCTACGATGACTATTTCGAGTGCAAAGAGGATGCCTTTGGCAAGATTGGTTTCTCCTCTTATCAAAAATGCACTGCCGCCATCCGAATGCCTGCATACGAAGTGCCCGGTGATCTCATTGACGAGTACGTCCGTATGAGTGAGTCTACATGCCTAGAGTCTCTGTATAAGTTCTGCAAGGCTGTTATTGCTGTGTTTGGCCCTGAGTACTTGAGAGAGCCAACTCCTGAAGATACAACCCATTTATTGGTGATGAATGCTAGCAGGGGCTTCCCAGGGATGCTTGGCAACATAGACTATATGCACTGGGAGTGGAAGAATTGCCCTTCTGCTTGGCAAGGGCAGTATAAGGGCCATGTCAGGGCTTGTACTATCATACTAAAGGCCGTGGCGTCTCAAGATCTCTGGATCTGTCACTCTTTCTTTGGCATGGCCGGATCACACAATGATATCAACGTGCTTCAGCGCTCGCCGGTGTTTGCTAGGCTTGCCGAAGGCAACAGCCCACCGATAAACTTTACTATCAACGGCCACAACTACGACAAAGGATACTACTTGGGTGACGGTACCTATCGTCAGTGGACCGCTATTGTCAAGACAATTCCCAACCCTGTCGGAGGGAAAAGGAAAAGATTTTCCCAAGAGCAAGAGAGTGCTAGGAAGGATGTCGAGCGTGTCTTTGGTGTTTTGCAATCTCGATGGGGCATCGTTCGGTATCCTGCTAATACTTGAAGCACGTAGAAACTGTGGGAGGTGATGACTGCTTGTGTGATCATGCACAATATGATCGTAGAAGATGAGCGTCCGGAACGTCTGTACGATCAAGGGTTTCAGTTTTAGGGTGAGAATGTTGTGTCTGAGCATGGAGGAGCGGCAACGTTTGAACAGTTCATCCAATTTCATCATGACATGTGTGATTGGAAAACTCGCGTGCAACTGCAAAATGATTTGGTTGAGTATATGTGGGCTCATGTTGGCAACCAATAGATGTATCTTCTTTATTCGGCTTGCAAAATTATGGGAGACGTTTTTATTTTTATTCGGCTTGTAAAACTATGCTATTTTATTCGGTTCAAACTATGTTATTTGACTATATGTTTAAATGCAAAATCAATGCAAAAATGAGCTATTTGTTGAAATAGGGTGGCCAATCGGCCACGCTGGCACATATGGGTCGGCGCGTTGGGCGTGCTGTCGACCCATATCTAAAACAGGGCGGACGCCAGGCGGGCGGCCAAACCAGACGGACAAAAGCGGACAAAATCACCGTCCGTTTGAATCGGCCCGTTGGAGTTGCTCTTAGGGCCCTGAGCCAATCCATTTGGTCCGCTTGTGTTCGTTTGGGTCCATGGGCCAATCACACCCACCAAACCGCAAATAGTATGTGTGTTTGTTCAGGTACATTTTTGCCTTAAATTTGGGTTCGATTTGCGTCCATAAACACGAGACGGAGGCACCGCTCATTAGCTCGGTGCGCCTCGGGTCCATGTGTGGGCAGTCCAACTACTGCCCATCGTCCTATTAAATAGCACGCGTGCGGCTGGCCTGCACATCAGCCAGACAATATAGTCCACACCCGTCCTTTTTAATGCCGATGTAGGGGGGCGGCCAGTCCAATCCACTTCTTCTCCCTAGTCTCCGTCTTCTCTTTTCGCCCATCCTCCCGAGAAACCAGTCCTAGCTGTCGCCATGGGGGTTCAGCAAGCTCTGCGGCAAAGCACAACCACGAGGCTAGCTCGTCGTCTGGGCGCCGGACGGCTAACTTCACCATTGCGCCGCGGCTGGCATGCCAGCGGCTCTACCTCCCTGTCCACCAATTCAGATATTTTTGGCAGCATCACATCTCGGCATCGTGGTTGGACGTAAATCTGCCACACGGTTGGCACCTCAACCGCGACATGTGCTAGTGTCGGCGGTGTCGCAATCGGTCTCTTGCCCAAGCTCCGCCGCCACCCAGACTACACAGTGGACTTGGCCAACTAGGACGCTTGGTTTGCCACTGAGCCCGCCGCCCGCCGCCAACAGAGCTTGGGTGTGACGGTTGCACGCGCTCCACCGCTGGTGGTGGTGAAGGAGGAAGACCGGGAGGAGGAGGTCTATCTCGTGGCGCTCGAAGAGGCCAACAGGTGGGACTACGAGGAGTTGGATCTTCAGGTGGCCAGGACTTGCGCATGCACTGGCAGATTCGACGGCCGCCGTGAAGGCCAACATGCCCCCACCGCCACCAGCATCTGGCGCGAGTTTCCATTTCTTCATTTGAAATCTCGGCTCTTCTATATACGACTTATTGTTTTTAGCTTTATTCTATAGTATTCCATTTCAATTTTTTTCCCGAAACTTTCCAAAAAAATCCTAGATATTTTGAATTGTTTGTTGACACAGATAAAGTAAGGAAAAACCTATGAAAGAAGTTCCATGTTGATCTTGGACATATAAGAGTTCCGAATCAAATCTCTTTAGAAAGAGAATCTTTTGTCTCATGGTAACGTGCTCTAGTCTCCTTCAGAAACTTTTGTTATTGGCTTAGTCATACACTTCACATATTTCTAGCTATTCACATGGCATCATCAAATGATACAAGTCTTGGATAGCGTGCAGTGTTGGTCGTGGACAAGCATTGTGCTAGTCTACGTGTTGTGCACACCCGTTTGGCTGGGCACGGCCGACGAGTAGGCAGAGCAGCATGTCCTAGAAGCCGAGCGATAGACGGCGGCGCTGACAGTCTACTAGCAGGCCTTCTCATGGATGGAGGTGCCGACGTTCGTAGATCTGACCAATGAGGACGACAACGACAATTTCTAAGGCTATGGGTCTGCTTTTTTTTTCAAAGTTTTTTTCCATGTGTTTAAGTTTAAATTGTAAGTGGACTTTCCTTGACGGTTTAGATATTAAGTTTATACTATTTTTTATGTTTTTTGGATTTTTTAACACCCAAGTCTGAAATGCGGGGCGCACCTACGTACCACAGCTAAAAACAGGTGTCGACGTTCAATGTTTACCTGACCGATCCAAACGGATAAAGAAACGAACCAAATCCATGTTTGTATGCTTTGGTGAGTTGGAGTTGGCGTGACTGAATGCTACTGAACCAAACACTGTCTGGTGTCATCGACATCTCTTCAGATAACAGGGGGACAAGATCCACTGAAGACGAACGCTATGGATGCATAGTTTAAAAAACTGAACCGAAAAGGTTGTCGGTTTAGGTTTTTATCGGTCGGACCGCCGGTTTATCGATTTGATTGTCGGTTTTTAAGCAATAAAATAATATATGTTGAGTAATATATGTGTTAATATAGTGTGAACAAATGGTC
This sequence comes from Triticum aestivum, assembly GCF_018294505.1. Classification (NCBI taxonomy): domain Eukaryota; kingdom Viridiplantae; phylum Streptophyta; class Magnoliopsida; order Poales; family Poaceae; genus Triticum; species Triticum aestivum. The sequence continues at coordinate 322,439,359 of NC_057806.1, read as the reverse complement.
AAATAAAATTATTTATATATAGTGGACCATAAAGTAGCACAACCGAGTTGGTTATTGGGCCTTGGGCAGGCCTCGCGTACTGCTGAAACATCCTGGGGTCGAATTCCACTTCTCCCAATTTCTATAAAAAAAATCTTGGTTTTATCCGGTTCAATGACCCAGTTTTTTCATCGGTTTCCAAAAAACCGGCTGGTTCAACCTGTTTTCTTCATCTGATTGCATAGCCGTCTTATTAGCTTAAAAAACCAACTGAGGTCGCCGGTTTCGGTTTTTTTGATTCGGTCCGGTTTTTTAAACTATGCACGGATGGCTAGGATTAAAGCTAGTTGTTGTCTTTTTACTTCTCAGTTAGAGCAATTTCAATGGGGTGACCCATTACGTCCGCCCGCATCTGTTCGGATCGGCGTGGACAAAAGCGGCGGCCTAACATGCTGACCCAAACTTAAATCGTGTCCGTCCGGCGTTCGCGCCGACCCATTTTCGGCCCAAAATTGCGCCTGCAATGCGTTGGCGCGGACGCGCCGCGCGTCTCCTCGCCGTCCGCCGCGTCCCCACCTGGCGGCCGTCCAACCACCACGGTTAACATAATTTATGACGACCGCCCACCTTGGGCCCACGCGCCAGCTACGACAGTCGTCCTTTTTTAAGTCGGACGTGCGGCGGGGCCGTCCTCATCCACTGCCACTCGCCCCCGTCCCCATCTGGCCACCCCTGCCCCCACGCCGGCGACAACCCTAGCCACCGCCAGCATGGGCTTCTTCTCCGGCATCGACAGCAGCCGCAAGGGCAAGGCCCCCGCCTGCCATTCCCCCTCCCTCCCCGCCCTCCCCGCACCGCCGCGCGCTCCCCGGCAGAGGCGGCGCATCAATGTGCCGTTGCACCAGGTCGAGTGGCACTGACACCACCGCGTGCCTCTGCCGTACCCCGATGTGACGCTGCCACATGACTGGCATTTGGATCCGGAGAGGATCCCTGTGTCGGCGGCGCCGCGGACGGCGAGGGCCCATGTGGAGGAGGTGCTGCGCCGACGGGCGTTGCTGGCGCCGGAGCAGCGCGCCGAACCGCACTACGCCGTCGACTCACCCAATTGGGCTCGATGGTTCGCCGTCGAGCACAAGGAGGCGAGGCGACGCAGTGTTTGCGGCGTCGACCGCAGCCTGCCACCGCCCGCGCTCGTTATCTTCGACGAGGACCAGGAGGCCGAGGCCGCCTACCAGACGACCATTAAGGAGAGGAGGAGGAGGAGCGGTAGAGGGAGGCGGCTTTCCAGGCTGCCATGGCGGAGGCCATGGCCCTCTCCGCGTCGGGCGACTGCGTCGTGCCGCCGGCGACCCTGCCGTCCCCGCCCAAAGCCGAGCCGGAGGAGCCGGCCTACCTCGAGCGCTACTCCTGGACCGAAGTAGTGCGCGAGTGGGTCAGCGCTCCGCCGATCTGGCTCGGGACGACGAAGAAGCAGGAGGCGACCTACCTCGACCACTGGCGCCGCGTTCGGCTGGCTGAGGAGCGCCGGGAGGGCGAACGCCTGCAGATGCTCGAGCGTGAGGCCGAAGATGAGGCGCGCCAGGCCCAGGCAGCGGCGGCACAGCCCGACATCGCCGCCCTCTGGAACACGACGTTCCCCTGGGCCGGCCCTGCGCCGACGCTAATCAACCTCACCGGCCCCGACGCAGACGCCGCCGCGAGGACGCCTAGTTTTTAGTCTTTTTATGTTAATTAATGTAATATGGACTTTCGCGGGCCTTTGTGGCCGGCTTTTAGAGCATCTCCAATAGCTTGTCTATATGGATGTCTATACTCGTTTTCCACGACGTGACCCAAAAACAGGCGTCCAACAGCTTGTCTATATGGTCGTCCAAATATACACATCCTCTATATCGACCTCGACAATGTCCACGCCTGGACAATGTGAAGGCGTTGTCTAAAATCAGCTGCAGTTATGATTTCTTCCTCTCCCCAGCGACGGCCCACCTGTCATGGTCCCTGTATATAGACATTCTGATGTAAAACTGGACGTGTATATGAAAGAATCTTTTTAGACCATTGTCTATATAAATATATAGACATCCAAATATACACATGCTATTGGAGATGCTCTTATGTTTAATTAAATGCATATATTTATTTTTAAACAGTTTTGCTAAAGCACATCTAGATGTGTCCTAAGTATTGCACATGTAAGTCCCATGTCCTTGATTTTACATGAAGATCTGTGCAAACATTTTCTTTCCTCTTTTTTCTTTTCCCTTTCCCTCCTAGTTTGATTGAGCCATTTAGATGTGCAATAATTAGGGCACATCTAGATGTGCCCTAGACAAACCCATTTTTAAAATGCTTACAAGACTTTTTTTTGACACGCCGACAAAATGGGTTGGGTCAGTGTTGGGCGCTCGCGTCGATCCAAATACAACGCCGGACGTTTGTTTTTTTTGAAACGAGGCAAAAGCTTTGCCTTATATTGATAAAGAAGGAGCAAGAACAACAGCAAGGTGGGAATGGCTTAGGCCATCCCAAAGGAAAAGGAAAAAACAAAAACAACAAACAGATCAGCCCACAAGATCCGCCAGGTTTTTTGCTCCCGCTAGAATCCAATCTTTTGCTACCTCTCTTATCTTGTGCATGACCACCACCGGCAGAGAGGATTTCTTGTTGAAGACTCTCTCATTTCTTTCCTTCCAGATTTCCCAGGTGATGAGCATGATAGCCGTTTTTAGACCTTTGGGAGAGGAAGAGGGCGACCTAGCTAAGGCCTGCCAGTAGTCCACCACCTTGGGGCGACCAGAGCCCATGCTAAGCAGTAATTCCGGGCAGGAGAGCCAGGATGCCGCCGCGGACCAGATCCTCTTGGAGTAACGGCATTCAAAGAGCATGTGTCTCGCCGTCTCAGGGGAGCACCGGCATAGCTGGCAGGAGGGCTGGTGTGGCCATCCACGTTTGGCCAGGCGATCCGCGGTCCAGAGGCGATTTTGGACGGCGAGCCAAGCGAAGAAGCGGCATTTGGGAGGCGCCCACGTTTTCCAGACAATCGAGCCGAAGGAGCAAGGCAGCGCGGTCATGAACTGCGCCTTATAGGCGGAGCTCGCAGAGTAGCATCCATTTGGGGAGAGGGTCCAGATGATGGAATCTTCTATATCTGGGGAGAGCTGGATATCTGAGATGAGATCCCATAGCTGGACGAACTGGCCAATGTGCTCTGCCGTGAAGGCCTCCACCGCAATATCCGCTACCCAGGTATGGTCAGTAAGGGCATCATGGACCGTTCGGTTTTTCCTCCTCGAAGCTTTGAAGATCAGAGGTGCCATATCTTTCGGTGGCTTGCCGTCAAGCCATGAGGAAGACCAAAAGGAGGCCTTCTTGCCATCCCCGATAGTAACACGAGTCGCGGCGTTGAAGAGCTGTCTATCTGAGGCATCGTTAGGAGTTTCAAAACCTACCCAAGGTTTTTCAGGAGCCTTCCATTCGTCCCAAAGCCAGCGAAGTCTAAGGGCGCGGGAGAACCTTTCCAAATCTAGGATCCCCAATCCACCAAGCTCCTTAGGGCGGCAGACCTTCTGCCAGTTGACCTTGCATTTCCCACCGCTGACAGATTCCTTGCAGTCCCATAGCATACCGCGACAGATCTTGGCCATAGCCCTTAGGAAGCCTTTATCCACTTTGATAGCGGTCAGGAGGAAGATCGGCATGGAAGAAAGGACAGATTTCACATAAGTGCAGCACCCCGCCCGATTTAGGAATCTTCCTTTCAGAGGGTTCAACCTTGACGCAGCTTTATCAATGTATGGCTGAAGGTCGGTCCTTCTGAGTCTACCAAGCGACAAGGGCAACCCCAAATACTTGAGAGGGAACTGGGTGATAGCCGCCGAGAAGTTTGCCAGAACTGCGGTGAGGTCAACATCGGAGCAGCGAATTGGGGCAATAGAGCTCTTAGCCACATTGGTCACCATGCCCGTAACCTCCCCGAAGCCTTGAAGAATATTTGCCAGGCAGGATATATCCTGCACCGAAGGGGCAATGAAGATGGCAGCATCATCAGCGTAAAGAGAGATCCGAGGATGTTGTGAACCTCCAGGACTTTCGCTCATCAAACCAGACGCAGTTGCTTTATCCAGAATTTGTTGCAGCGGGTCGATGGCGATATCGAAAAGTAGGGGGGATAGCGGGTCTCCTTGGCGAAGTCCTTGGCCGTGAGCAAAGTCCTTACCGGGGATACCGTTAAGGATTACTCTAGACATGGCCGAGGAGAAGAGGCTGGATAGCAGAGCACGCCATCTAGGAGGAAAGCCGAGACGGCGCAGAAGGTCGAGTAGATAGTCCCAGCGAACTGTGTCGAAAGCTTTGGCAATGTCCAGCTTTATGAGGAGAGCCGGAGTTTTGCTGCGATGGAGACTGCGAGCGGTGTTTCTGACATACATGAAGTTGTCATGTATGGTTCTTGTTTTGATGAAGGCACTTTGGCAGCGAGAAACAATAGCATCCATCTTCGGACCGAGCCGGCGAGCCATAGCTTTAGCGATAATCTTCGGTACCACGTGGATGAGGCTTATTGGCCTGAAATCCGTGATGGCTTCCGCACCGTCCTTCTTTGGAATGAGGACGATGTTAGCTGTGTTGAGGATGGCGAAATTAGAAGCTGACTGCTCGGAGAAAGAAGTGATGGCCCTCATGAGATCATCTTTGACAATATCCCAGCATGATTGAAAGAAAGCAATGGAAAATCCATCGGGGCCGGGGGCCTTTTCTGAAGGCATATCATCGATCGCCTCCTTAATTTCCAACTCAGAGAAGGGGAGGTCGAGATCTTCCAAAGCATGGGTGCTAGGATCAACGACCATCCAATTGAAGTCTAACTGCCGGAGGGGAGGGCGACCCAAGGTCTTGGAGAAGTGTTCGAGAATGACGTTCTCCTTATCTTCATGTGTTGCCAGCCAACCATCATTATGTTTGAGCCTTTGGATATGGTTCTTGCGTTTCCTCGAGTTAATCCGCAGATGAAAGAACTTTGTGTTGGCGTCTCCATCGCGAAGATAGTTGATTCTGGAGGCCTGACGTTTTCTAGAGCGTTCCAAGGCCGCCAACCCTAGAATCCGTCTTTTAAGGCCAGCACGGAGGGCCCTCTCTTCCGTGGACAGGGGGCGAGAATCCTGGGCGACATCTAACTGGAGAATGACCTCCAGAGCCATGGAGAGCTGAAGCTTGCAGTTAGAGAAGAGACCCCTGCTCCAGGATCGCAAGCTGAGCGCGGTGGTCTTGAGCTTGTGGTTGATTACGTGCACCGGCTGAGTGTGAGAAGAGGGCGCTGACCATGCCTGTAGAACCGTCTCTTGGAAACCCGGCATTTTAGTCCAGAAGGTTTCAAAGCGGAAAGTCGCAGGTTTACGGGGCCCACTCTGGTTGGAAAGGAGGAGGGGGCAGTGGTCCGACAAGGATGACGAAAGAGCGTGCAAGACATGACTTTCGAAAGTCAAATCCCAGCTCGGGTTGCAAAAAGCGCGGTCCAGCCTCTCGAGAGTGGGGTTCTCCCTTTCATTGCTCCAGGTGAACTTCCTGTTCTGTAGTTTTATCTCCTTGAGATGGCAAGTATTCAGAGCACGCCTGAACTGGCCCATGAGACGAAGATTCAGCTTATCATTGTTCTTGTCTTCCGCTTGAAGGATGAGGTTAAAGTCACCAAGGATGAGCCATTTCTGATCGTTGTTGGGAGCAGTGGCGATGATTTCGGCAAGAAAAGCTCCTTTATCTGTGTCAACGCTAGGGCCATATACTGTGGTGAGGAGAAAAGAGGTGCTGCACTCACGGATGGTGATCTGGGCGGAGATCAAAAAGCTGCCAATGTGAACGTTTGTAACAGAGACTTGATCTTCATTCCAGAGAAGAAGAATACCACCTCGTGTGCCAACAGCTGGCTTGTGAGCGAAAGATCTGAGCTTAAAACCACCAATGTAGGCCGCAGTTTGCTGATCTATGAAATCAAGTTTGGTCTCTTGAAGACACGCGATATGGCAGGGAGTGTCTGACAGAAAGGCGTGGACCGTGTCTTTGCGAGCTTGGTCGTTCAGGCCTCGAACGTTCCAGTCAGCCACGTTGAGGTTGGGACCGATCATCTTAGCAGCTCAGAAAAGAAAGCCAGATAGTAGATGAAAACGGGGGTGACATGCCCGCCCCCAAAGCTATTGCATAACATCAAGACTGAGACAAACATGCCAAAACTAGGGGCCATCGAACCACGAAACCATAACCTGGTCTCCATCTAAGCAAAGTCTTTCTGAAGGCTAGAATCAGCTCCACCCGCACCGCCCATGGCGATCAGCGCATTATCCGCATCCATGATGCTACGAACGTTCAGCTTAAAAAGCATAGCTAGACCTTCAATGGTCTTGTCTGGCAGCTGAGTCTTGAACTTGCTGATGTACTTCTCCCTAGCTTGAATCAGAGGCAAACCTTCGGCATCACAGCCCATTTTGTTGAGGAGCACTTGTATCGCCTTATCCATAGCGTGCATCACCGGCTTAGCACGAAGGCGCTCGCTGCGATGTGCCTCAGAAGGGGGCACAGCCACAGCTGGTCGAGGACGTGGTGTGATCGCAGCAGGCCGCGGGAGGAGCGGCACAGGCGGCCTGTCGAAGAGATCTTCCACCGAGCTCAAAAAAGGCGTTTCGGCCGGCGCAGACTCGAGCTCCGTGGAAGGCGTCTCCAGCTCCAGCAAGGTCGGGTCGGATGGGGCCTCGACCGCCTGGCCCAGCTGCCCGTTTGGCTCTTGCATATGAAGTGGCAGGAGCGCCACCTCATGCCCCAGAGCATCGGAAGCTACCTTCTCCATGTCGTCGTCCCAAACCTCCGGAACGTGGGGCTGGAGCAGAAGCGAGAGCGGCGACGCTTGACAAGTGGGTGCAGCCATGGGACACTCCTCCACGGGGGCTTCATCTTCCCATGTACTCTGTGGGGCAGCCTCAACCGAGGGTGGCAGCGAAGCGAGCTTCGAATTCAGGACGTCAGGTACGCCTTTGATGGCCAGGGACCAGTCCCGGCACGGCTCCTGATGCGGCGAGGCGCGACCGAGCGAGGTCAGCATAGGCGAGTTCGGGGACGCTCCCAAAGCCCACTGTGCAGCCAGCAGCTGTCCCGGCGCGAAGACGGTGGGCGCCGCGGAGGGAGTGGTAGGCGTCATCGGCTGTAGAGGTTTCATGGTGGCGGAATGCAGCGCGGTCTCAGGAGCAGCAGAAACTGAATGCTGGAGCTGCACCAGGACGGAAGCCAGGGCTGGGGGCGTGGCTACAGCCGGGGTCGCGTCCTTCTGGTTGTAGCTGCGGTGCCCGCGCTCGCTGTTGTGGTGGCGAGAGGAGCGATGGTGTCCATGGCTGCATCGACGGTTGTCCAGGGGTGCGCGCCGGCCGGAGTCTCTTGCGCGCGACCTATCCCGAGCGTGGCGAGGAGAATGGCGGTCAGCGTCACCATCATCGTCATGTGGATGGCGTGTGGTTGGCCTGCGATCATCACAGCGTCGTCCAGCGCGGGATCGGCTGCGGCGGCGTTCCTCGCGGCTGCGTGAACGGGAGCGTCTGGAGTTGTCATGGCCAACGTAGCCCCGCGAACGGGAGCGGCGCGCCTCCACACCGTCCGCAGGCCGAGAGCGGGAGCGGCGCGCCTCCGTACCGTCCGCGGGTCGAGAGCGGGAGCGGCGCGACCCCTCAGGCGCAGGTCTTGAGCGGGAGCGTCGAGAGTCGCCGCGCCTGGCTTGAAACCTTCCCAGGTCCTTCTGGTCGCGGGCGTCCTTGTCGCGCGGGCGGAGGTCACCGAGTGGTGGGATCGCCGCCGGGAGGACGGAGCCGGCGCCCGCATCCACTGGCATGCCATCTATGGTGCCCAGGTGGCAAGGCGGGAGGGCGTGCACTCGCGGCCTGAAGTCCGAGATAGGGGCGTCACCATCAAGCACCGGTGCGCCGTTGAAATCCTCGATGCGGTCGATGTGGAGAAGTACCCGGAAGGTCATGCCCCTCTTCCACTGGTCCGGTCTGTCCTCGTCGATGCGAATCCTTGAAGAGAGGCCGCAAGGCGCTTTGTTGACGAAGGTGCACCACATGGCCTTGGCGATGCGGCGCGGGGACGGCGTCCAGACCCACATACCGAACGATGAGGTGACCTCCATCGTGGTGAAGCCGTCGTCGAACCGTTGCACCGCGCAGTTCCGCCCCACAAGTTGGTCCACGATTTCCGGGCGCCAAGCGAACGGCGGCAGGCCGTCCACCAACACATGGGCGCGGTAGTGGAGGTCAGCGTTGTAGCCGTGCGAGACCGCACGCCATGGCCGGAAGTGGACGTCGAGCCCATCAAGCTTGAAGCAGCATCTTTCGGTGCGCATCACCCGGTCGCGGAGCTCGGCGGAGGAAAATTTGACGATGTACTGCTCGGGGAAGTGGGAGCTCACCACCAACTCCGAGGGACGGAGACGGTACTTCCTGCAGAAGACGTCTTCAACGTCGGAGCGGTCGGCCCCCGACGGTGCAGAGAGCGTCCAAGCCACGATGGCCGAGCTTTCCCAGTCCAGCCGAGCGCGGTCGAGGTCGTAGGAGGTGGCGATGTAGCACGTATCTTCCTCTGTGCGGAGCGACGGGTCGCCCAGTCCAACGCCGTCCATCTCAGCAGCCGCGCAGACGGCGGCCGGCGGGGCCGGAGGGTTGAGAGGCGTCGGGCTCGGGGTGGAGGCTTGCAGAAACGAGCGCGGAGGCCTCTTGGGGTGGCGTTCCCGCGTGCAGACGGCGACGAGGTGGTTGGGGGACTTGCAGCGGTGGCAGAGTCGGAGTCTGCCTTTTGAAGGCACGGAGGATGGCTGTTCTCCTCCCCCTTGATGACCGCGCGAGGAAGAGGAGCGGCGGCGCAGCAATGAAGAGGCGGCGTTTCGTGTTTCGAAGCGGGCTTCACGACGCGCGCGACGGGAACGCACCAGAGTCCAGCCCGGTTCCGATTCCCCAGGAGAAAACGGTGGGCCCGCGGGATCCTGTCGGCGCGGGGAGGTTGAGCCTTGAGCGCCTTGGAGATGGGGGGCTGGGAGGATGAAGCGCACCGAGCCCCGCGGGCGTGCCGTCCTGGAAGAGGAAGCAGAACGAAGGATTCCCTTCGGGGCAGCCGACGAGAAGGACGAAGATGGAGGACAGCCCGCGCTCCTCCAGGCAGACAGCGCGCCATTAACGCGGTCGCAGACCTCCGCGGACGGCACGTCCAGGATGAGAGAGCCGACGACGGAGCTTCGGAGGCGAGGCGGCGCACGAGCCTCGCGCGGCGGCGGAAGGGGGCTCGACGAAGCGGCGGCACCGGATCTTGGCGCCAAGGGTTGAGCTGGCCTCCTGAGGGGGGCCGAGGGGTAGCTGAGGGGCAGGGAGGGTGGGGGAGGTGGAAGGTGGTGGAGGGGGCGCCGGGGAGGGTTGGCCAAAGCTGGGACGCCGGCAGGAGGCGGCGGCGGCGGCCCGCCGCTGGGAGCGGGGGAGTCGCAGGAGCGCGGCCTCCTAACGGTCATATTACGCCGGACGTTTGTGTCCGCTGGGCCGATCCAAACGGACAAAAAACTAACAAAGGCGCCGTTGGAGTTGCTCTTACTACTGTTTTATAAACTTCACTGAGTTCTGTCTACCACTGCAAATTGAACTGGCCCTTAAAGCCATGGTGCTGGAATGAGAAAAGTAAAGAAAGGGAAACCTATTTGCATTAGAGGAATTTAGCTAGGGTTCTTCTCTCTCAAACCACGAACAGTCCAAATTCATCTACTCCCAGTGAGCCTAGATTAGCTGCGGAATATTCCTTCCTTTTCCCAGTGAGCCTAGATTCGCGGGTTGCGGCAAAGAGTAACGCTCTTTTTGCCGGCGGCGGCGGACCAACGTCAAGCACCACGCTCGTCCTTCCTCAATCCTTCGGAATCGTTCCTGTTTCTTAGTCCTACAGGTTAATCTCTTAAAAAACATACTTGCTTGTTTGATTTGGGGAATGGATCTAAATTTTTTGATCTGCTCTATCTCCAGTTTCAATCACGAGTCTTTTTTTTCTTTTTGTTGAATTCGGGCCAGCGCTCCTTAGCCATAGCCTTTCATCATTTGGCTGTTAGCGTAATCATGGTCGATTAGTTTTATATAGTACTAATAATCATGCTCATGTATGAACGGTAACATGTGCAGGACTGATACTCTGCCGCCTGCAATAATAAAATACAGTGCATGAAAGTATCAGTCTACATCTTCTTGCAGCCTAGTACTATGATTACCTATTTATCTGAGACCTTGCAAGCAGGTTGAGCGTGTTAAGATTGTTCCACCAACCAGGGCTTCGCATCTCCTCACCCGCCGAAGAGTATTGTATTTAGAACCGAAATTGTTTTTGTGATGGGGGTGCTCTCTGCTCTGGTCATAGCAATCAGACAAAGCTTCTCTCTCAGGGTATGGCAAATCAAAATAACTATGGTCTTTGTTTTGCATTCTTTATTTATTTCTTCTAGAAAACTGGCACTGTCTTATCTGCCAGCTGCTTTCAGAGTGAGTGACTAATTTGTAGTTTTGCACTTTTCCTGTTCCCAGCTGCGCACCATGGACCACCCAGCAAATATGTATCTTCACATACTATGATCCTCTCTCTCTCCCCCTCATGATGATGATCCTCTCACCGCGGCAATGGCTACTGGTGCTACCTCCGGTCTTCCTCTCCACTCTTCTCTTCTCCTACCTGTACACCACCCTATGGCTAAGGCCGGAGAGGCTCAGGCAGAAGCTGAGAAGCCAAGGAGTGAAGGGTCCCAAGCCTTCTTTCCTCTTCGGAAACATACCGGAGATGAGGAGAATCCAGAAACTTGCCATGTCTGATCAAGAAGTGGGAGCAGGGTCTACAGATCGCTTCTCCTCAAATTATGTGGCCACTCTGTTCCCTTACTTCCTCCACTGGACCAGAGTTTATGGTATGTTGACAAACCTGTAGATAGTTTCAGTAAGGAATTTAGCTTCAATTTGTTTGGTTGCTGAATTCTAGTCTATTCGATGTTTAATAAATATATTTGTAACTTTTGTTATTAGAAGTGTTCATGTAGAAAGAGATATATATTTTTCTTGCACAGCAGAATCTGTGGGGGGTTCATGGGGAATGCACAATTATAATCACAAAAAAATTGAGGCCTTTTGTAGTTTCAAGATGAGTAGATGGTGCTAGATGCTAAAGCCAGTTATGTTCTTTGACGAGGACCTGATATCTCCTAAAATTTCGTAGTCGTTTCGATGATGCACTATATAGCGTGTCTCACCATATGTTGACTAATCTTCACTTTGAGCCATTAACTTGACATAAACTTTGCTTTTAAGAATATTTGTATTTAAGTTCTGCTTAAGTAGACATGTGTATTATTTTACTGTTATAAATCTTTGATTATACAGCGGGATTTGGCCCGATAACATGGATAAATGGCCTCTGAGCTGCATATTTAAACCTTGCAAGTTGCCGTAAATTTGATGTTGTGCCAGGTTCCATCTACTTGTATGCTACTGGAAGCATACAAACTCTACATGTCATAGATCCTGACATGGTGAAGGAGCTGGCCAGTTGCAAGTCTTTGGATCTTGGAAAGCCTAGCTACTTGCAGAAAGAGCATGGACCTCTTCTTGGTATGGGAATTTTGACGGCGAATGGTGACCTATGGGTACACCAACGAAAGGTCATTGCACCTGAATTCTTCATGGACAAGGTTAAGGTAATTGTGCCTTCACCGTGAGTATTTTTCTTCAGACACGCCTTTTTTTAGGCAAAAATGCTTCAGACAGTGTTTTTTCATGGTGTTGTTCAACAATGATGCTTGCTTAAAAATGCTTACTACATGCACCATTAGACTAAACTTAATTGTGGAAATATCCACAGGGAATGGTTAATTTGATGATGGATGCTGCACTATCAATGTTGAATTCATGGGAAGAAAAGGTTGAGTCTGAAGGAGGCAGGGCAGAGATTGTAGTTGATGAGTTCTTGCGGAACTTCTCAGCTGATGTTATATCAAGAGCTTCTTTTGGAAGCAGTTTTGTCGAAGGCAAGGGGATATTTTACAAAATTCGCCAACTTCAGAAATTGATGGGGAAGCGAAGTATGCTTATTGGTGTTCCTGGAAGTAGGTATGTTCAATGTATTCATATCATCTTTATCTTTATATATGATGTATTTGACATCAACCCCAGAGGCTATTTCACATACTATGATGGCAGTGTTTGTTAGACAGATAGAAAACCTACATGATGGATATTTTGAACTAGTAACGGTATACTAACTGTAGTGTGTCGAAGTTGAGCGTCAGACTGTTGTTTTCTAGCCACTACTCCAATATGATTTGACACATGTTTTGCTTTTTAAAAAAGCAGTAGCATGATTTTCATGTGTTGTCATCTAATAGAGAAGTACTTTTTTGTGATAATATGCTTGAAATAAACAGATATTTACCGACAAAGAGTAACAGAGAGATTTGGAACCTTGGGAGTTGCATCCGTAGCCTCATCTTGAACATAGCCGAGAAGCACGGGCATGATTCAGCAACCACACCAAATAAGTTTTTTCTGCACTCCATCATTGAGGGTTCTAAAGCCGCTTCCTTCTCTTCGTGCACACCCGAGGATTTCATCGTCGACAACTGCAAGAACATCTACTTCGCGGGACATGAGACAACCTCGAGCACTGCCGCGTGGTGCCTGATGCTTCTTGCAGCGCACCCTGAATGGCAGGACCGAGCTCGGGTGGAAGTCCTTGACGTTTGTCATGGAGAAGCATTAGACTTCGACAAGCTACGGAAGTTGAAAACGGTACGTATGATCAAGCCTCGCTCTTGTAAATGAGAGATTTTTTTTATTAACAAGATAAATACTAGCATGTTTGGTCTGAATGAACATACATATTGCTGAGTAAACAAACCTCTGATAACTACTTGAATGCATATTTTTGCTTGCCTTTTGACTGACTTGTGCAAAGTGCTAATACAAGCATAATGGTATTACAGCTAACGATGGTGATCCAGGAGACCCTCCGCCTGTACCCGCCAGCCTCCTTTGTCACGCGGGAAGCTCTGAAGGACCTGAACCTCGGCGGCATCGACATCCCGAAAGGCACCAACATCAGGGTCTCGATCATGCTGGCTCACCGGGACCCTTCGGCATGGGGCGCCGACTGCGACAAGTTTGATCCGGGAAGGTTTGCCGGAGGCATAGCACGCGCCTGCAAGCCCCACCACATGTACATGCCGTTCGGCGTGGGTCCCCGGACGTGTGCCGGCCAGAACCTCGCCATGGTTGAGGTCAAGGTCGTGCTGTCGCTGCTGCTGTCCAGGTTTGAGTTTGCACTCTCGCCGAGCTACGATCATCGACCCGTGTTCAGGCTGACCGTGGAGCCCGGGAGCGGCGTGCCGCTGATTCTTAGGAAGCTATGAAATGATGGTCTGTTCATCGTTTCTGAGCTGTTGCTTGTTGTTTACTGTCGATTTCTGACAGGGAGGAACGGCTGGATGTTGACTGTAAACACTTTCTCAGTATGTTATTGCTGTGCATGAGAGTACCAATTCTTGTCACTTTGGACATGGTGCAAAATTTCGTCGTATCAAATATGGTACGTTCAAGAAGGCGTTATTTTTGAAATCCTGCGATTCAGTGTATATATATTATTTATACGCTTCCACGGCAAACAAGTCAGGATGGCCGAGTGGTCTAAGGCGCCAGACTCAAGTTCTGGTCCTCTTACGAGGGCGTGGGTTCAAACCCCACTTCTGACAAAATAATATTTTGCATTTTCTTCTTCTTTGACGTTTAGTTTTGCATTTCTTTTCCTTCCTTCGACTTCGATGTTTTATATTGCATATATTTCTTCTTTGCCAAACCCCACTTCTGACAAAATAATATTTTGCATTTTCTCCTTCTTTGACGTTTAGTTTTGCATTTCTTTTCCTTCCTTCGACTTCGATGTTTTATATTGCATATATTTCTTCCTTGCCAAACCCCACTTATGACAAACTAATATTTTTACATGTTTTTTCCTCTTTCTTGAACATTTTATATTGCCTATTCTCTTGTTTCCATTCATGCATGGACATATACTTTCACTAATGGTTTGCATTTTTCTTCTTTGATGTTTAGTTTTCCATTTCTTTTCCTTCCTTGGATGTCTTATATTCCATATATTTCTTCCTTGCCAAACTCCACTTATGACAAACTGATTTTTTTACATGTTTTTTCTCTTTCTTGAACATTTTATATTGCATATTCTCTTCCTTGTTTTCATTCACGCATGGCGTATACTTTCACTAACTAGTAAATGCGCACGTTCGTTGATATTTAGGCAATATATTAATTGCACGTGGATATTAGGTATGCTATTATTTGTATGATAATTCTGTGATTAGTGCAATATTTGGTATGATATTAATTACACGTTAAACATGTTGAACGCTCGCCATTGGAGTAGTGTAGATCGTTGGATTGACTTAGTTTGATGGTTGAGATCAGTTGGATCTGCCCATTTGGATCTTTTTATATTGGTATAGATATAGATATAGATGTTTTCCCTTTTATATTGCAAATATTATTTTTATATACATCACTAGTACAAAGACTTATAGGCAGAAGTTATTTGTGGGTTCAAACCCCACTTCTGACAAAATAATATTTTGCATTTTCTTCTTCTTTGACGTTTAGTTTTGCATTTCTTTTCCTTCCTTCGACTTCGATGTTTTATATTGCATATATTTCTTCTTTGCCAAACCCCACTTCTGACAAAATAATATTTTGCATTTTCTCCTTCTTTGACGTTTAGTTTTGCATTTCTTTTCCTTCCTTCGACTTCGATGTTTTATATTGCATATATTTCTTCCTTGCCAAACCCCACTTATGACAAACTAATATTTTTACATGTTTTTTCCTCTTTCTTGAACATTTTATATTGCCTATTCTCTTGTTTCCATTCATGCATGGACATATACTTTCACTAATGGTTTGCATTTTTCTTCTTTGATGTTTAGTTTTCCATTTCTTTTCCTTCCTTGGATGTCTTATATTCCATATATTTCTTCCTTGCCAAACTCCACTTATGACAAACTAATTTTTTTACATGTTTTTTCTCTTTCTTGAACATTTTATATTGCATATTCTCTTCCTTGTTTTCATTCACGCATGGCGTATACTTTCACTAACTAGTAAACGCGCACGTTCGTTGATATTTAGGCAATATATTAATTGCACGTGGATATTAGGTATGCTATTATTTGTATGATAATTCTGTGATTAGTGCAATATTTGGTATGACATTAATTAC
The DNA here is from genome assembly GCF_018294505.1 of Triticum aestivum. NCBI lineage: Eukaryota > Viridiplantae > Streptophyta > Magnoliopsida > Poales > Poaceae > Triticum > Triticum aestivum. The sequence goes on along the minus strand of NC_057806.1, from coordinate 322,424,065 downwards.
ACGTTAAACATGTTGAACGCTCGCCATTGGAGTAGTGTAGATCGTTGGATTGACTTAGTTTGATGGTTGAGATCAGTTGGATCTGCCCATTTGGATCTTTTTATATTGGTATAGATATAGATATAGATGTTTTCCCTTTTATATTGCAAATATTATTTTTATATACATCACTAGTACAAAGACTTATAGGCAGAAGTTATTTGTGGCGAGCCCCCAAAGAACCGGTATCTCAAAAAAATGTCAGTGGTGTAGGAGAACATGGCATAAGAAAACAAGAAGGGGGCAATTATTCATGGTCAACAAGTCACAAGAAGAAGGGGGGATAAGAGAACAAGTAAGATGCGGGGAAAAAAGGATTGTCCTTCACTTGGCAGAGTATCTTTGCTGGTCTTCAAACATTCAGAAGGGGGCTTATTTGGAGAGTTGGCTCAGGGGAGAAAATCAATATTTGGGAGGACCATTGGGTACCATCTAGTCCAATGAGAATGGTGCAAACTAGGAGAGGAAATATTTTACTGAGAAACTAATATTTCACTAATGACAAACTAATATTTTAACAAGTCACGAGAAGAAGGGGGGATAAGAGAACAAGTAAGATGCGGGAAAAAAAGGATTGTCCTTCACTTGGCAGAGTATCTTTGCTGGTCTTCAAACATTCAGAAGGGGGCATATTTGGAGAGTTGGCTCAGGGGAGAAAATCAATATTTGGGAGGACCATTGGGTACCATCTAGTCCAATGAGAATGGTGCAAACTAGGAGAGGAAATATTTTACTGAGAAACTAATATTTCACTAATGACAAACTAATATTTTAACATGTTTTTCCTCTTTCTTGAACGTTTTATATTGCCTATTCTCTTCCTTGTTTCCATTCATGCATGGCGTAAACTTTCACTAATGTTTTGCATTCTTCTTCTTCTTTGACGTTTAGTTTTGCATTTCTTTTTCTTCCTTGGATGTTTTATATTGCATATATTTCTTCCTTGCCAAACTCCACTTATGACAAACTAATACTTTTTGATGTAGGGTGGAACCCTAATCGGCCGATCTTTCACGAAAGGAGCGGATCCCGTGAAGAACACGAGGGGATAACGAGGGAAACACAAGGGGAAACACAAGAGAAACACTAAACCGACAAGAACAAGTTACACATGCGCTAGATCCTCGGATACATGGAACGATACACGGTACACGATCAACTAGGGACGATACAATGGTAACGGTCTTCTCCGTGAGGAGGTCTTGAGTTCTTCCCTAAAAGGGGTCTTGAATCCGCTTGGGGGATCTTCTCCGGTGGAGGCTCGAATCTCCGTGGAGAAGGTAACCAAGTGGATGAGCAAAGCTCTCTCACAAATATGAGCTAAACATTTGCTAACCCTAGAAAGTTGTACGAGATGGAGTATATATAGTCTAGGGGGTAGAAGGGGTACACGGGCCTCGGCCCTTTACTGTGCGCAGATAGGGAGGCCGGACGTCCGGGCGTTCACGGAGGGCCGGATGTCCGGGCTGTGGGGGGGTGGGGGGGGGGGGCGGATGTCCGGGCTATGGGGGGGGGATGTCCGGGCTGGTGAAGCTGGCCATGTTGCTCTCGGGTGCGGGGGTGTCCGGATTTTCGGGCAGGAGGCCGGATGTCCGGGACCTCGGGAAGGGCCGGATGTCCGGGCTTGCGGGGCCGGATGTCCGGGCTTGCGGGGCCGGATGTCCGGGGCCTGTAGGCACTTGGTGGTTGAGCAGCTGTAGAGGAAGGCGCTCCAGGGACCGGATGTCCGGGACCTTGGCCGGATGTCCGGGGCCTGGGAGATGCTCTTGGCTCCTTCCATTGGTTCTCCTCATCCGTGGACTTGGGGACTTGTCCGTCTTCATGCGCATCTTCGGGAGGACCCTCTTGGTACCTAATCATGCACAACATCTCGGACTTAGGTAGTAGCCATGTCTCATGCATAGAAAGTGGAAGTTCGGAGAGGAGTGAGTTCACCTTATCTTCGATAGCTTTGGCTCGGGCTCGTGTCATTGGTCCAAGTGGTGCCGTTGGAGGTGTGGGTGCGTCCATGGGGATGATCTTGGGATGCTCCGCATCATATCCTCTCCCTTGGGGAAGATCCGTCCTCGGATCGAAATCATCATCACCATGGTAGGGCGAGAGATCTTTGATGTTGAAGAGCCGTTCACGGAGTACTTGTCACGAGGGATGTCGATCTTGTAGGCGTTGTTGTTGTAGCATGCAAGCACCTTGAATGGTCCATCCGTGCATGGTCAAAGTTTGGACTTGCGTTCTTGGGGAAAGAGGTCCTTGCGAAGGTGTAGCCACACAAGGTCTCCAATGTTGAATATCATAGGGTGCTTGTTGACGTTGAGCTTGGTCGCAAGGCGTTGTACTTGGCGCTCGATGGTGTTTCTTGTATCTTCATGCACCTTCTTGATATGGGTCGCTCTTGCACTTGCGTCCAAATTGATTCGCTCTTGGAGTGGTAGAGGTAGAATATCCAATGGTGACAAAGGGTTGAATCTGTAGACGACCTTGAAAGGGGACTTGCCAGTCGTTGAGTGTCTTGCTCGGTTGTAGGCGAACTCGGCGATGGGTAGACACTCCTCCCACTCCTTGATGTTCTTCTTGATGAGTACTCGAAGTAGAGCGGAGAGTGTGCGGTTTGTCACTTCCGTTTGGCCGTCAGTTTGAGGATGGTACGCCGTGGAGAAGAGTAGCTTGATTCCGAGCTTGGCGCATAGGGTCTTCCAAAAGTAGCTAAGGAACTTGACGTCGCGGTCCGAGACGATGGTTTTTGGCACACCATGGAGACGCAAAATTTCCCTACAAAAGAGATTAGCAACATGTGAAGCATCGTCTATCTTGTGGCAATGAATAAAATGTGCCATTTTTGAGAAACGGTCCACAACAACAAATATGGAATCTTTACCATTTCGAGTTCTAGGCAAACCAAGTACAAAGTCCATGCTAATGTCTTCCCATGGTTGGTATGGAATTAGTAACGACATGACCATGAGATGGAGCTTTGGACTTAGCTTTGCGACATGTAGAACACCGGTTGGTGAAACGATTGACGTCCCGATACATCTTTGGCCAAAAGTAGCTCTTCGAGAGCGTGGCGAACGTCTTGTCGCGTCCGAAGTGTCCCATTAAGCCTCCTCCATGCGATTCCTACAAAAGCAACAAACGAAGAGACAACTCGGGGATGCAAAGTTTGTTAGCTCTCATAAGATAGCTGTCTTTGATGTAATAGCGTTTCCAAGATGTATGCGACAAACACTTGGCATAAGGAGTGGCAAAAGTTGCATCATGCTCATACAATTCTTTGATATGCTCGAAGCCAATGACATCTAACTCAAGTTGCGTGACAAGCATGCATATGCGGGAAAGAGCATCTGCTACGATCTTTTCTTTACCCTTAATGTACTTGATGACATAGGGAAAAGACTCAATAAATTCACTCCATTTAGCATGACGCTTGTTCAACTTTGTTTGTCTCTTAAGATACTTGAGAGTCTCATGATCGGTATGAATGATAAACTCATGGGGACGAAGGTAATGTTCCCATTCATGCAAAACACAGACTAAAGCATATAGCTCTTTGTCATAGATGGGGTATTTGAGTTGCGCTCCGGAAAGTTTCTCACTAAAGTAAGCTATGGGGTGCTTCTCTTGCGTTAACACACCTCCTATGCCATTACCACTAGCATTGCAATGAATTTCAAAAGGCTTGTCGAAGTTGGGTAATGCAAGCACAGGAGCATGAGTAAGCAAATTCTTAAGCTCATTGAATGCGGTATCTTGGGATGGTCCCCAAACAAAAGGCGCATTCTTCTTGCTCAAAGCATGCAAAGGCGAAGCAATGGTGCTAAAATCCTTGACCAAGCGACGGTAGAAACCCGCAAGGCCAAGAAAACTACGCACTTGATGCAAGTTGGTTGGTTGCGGCCAAGACTTAATAGCATTGATCTTGGACTTATCTACATGAACACCCTTAGAAGAAACAACAAAACCCAAGAAAACGAGCTTATCAACACCAAAAAAGGCATTTCTCCATATTAGCATAGAGGCGCTCTTTTCTAAGAGTTTGCAAAACGGTGCGGACATGGGTGACATGCTCTTTGATAGATTTGCTAAACACAAGAATGTCATCAAAGTAGACCACAACAAACTCACCAATATAAGGGCGAAAGACATGATGCATAATGCGCATAAAAGTGCCAGGTGCTTCCGAAAGACCCATAAGCATGACTAACCACTCATACAAACCAAACTTGGTTTTAAAGGCGGTTTTCCATTCATCACCCTCTTGTATGCGGATTTGATAGTAACCACTCTTAAGATCAATTTTGGAAAATATAGTGGCACCGCTAAGCTCATCAAGCATATCATCTAGGCGTGGAATGGGATACCTATAGTGAACGGTGGTAGCATTGATAGGTCTACAATCGGAGCACATGCGAAAACTACCATCACGTTTTGGCACAAGAATGACCGGAATGGCACAAGGACTTAAACTTTCACACACATGTCCATGGTCTATGAGATGCTTTACTTGCCTTTGAATTTCTTTGGTTTCTTCGGGGTTGACACGGTATGGTGCTTTGTTCGGAAGAGGTGCTCCGGGGATGAGGTCGATTCGATCCTCAATGCCTCGTAGAGGAGGTAGACCCGGAGGTAGCTCATCGGGGAAAACATCTTGAAATTCCTGCAAAAGGGAAGACAACACTAGAGGAAGAGTGTGAGAAGTGTTAGTTTGTGATGCATTGTCCTTGCACACGAGGACGTAGTGTAGGACACTAGATGGGTTCTCACACACTTCTCTCATCTCACGTTTGGTGGAAAATAGGACTAGGTTCTTGTTCTCGCTCATCGTGGAGGCACTCAATTTTGGCTTGTGGCGCTCACTCTCTTTTTGGTGTCTCGCTCTCTCACTATGATCTCCACGATGGGTGGCTTGCTTGTCGGCGCTTGACTTGGCGACATTGGACGGAGGACGTACTCCTTGCCCTTCATCTTGAAGGTGTAGTGGTTCGTTCGGCCGTTGTGGACTACTCCTCTATCGAATTGCCATGGCCGTCCAAGGAGAAGATGACAAAGGGTCATTGGAACGACGTCGCACTCCAAGGTGTCTTCGTAGGCGCCGATTTTGAAGGAGACTTGTACCCGGTGTTCGACTTGGATGGTGCCAGAGTCACTAAGCCATTGCACTTTGTATGGATGTGGATGCTTCGTCTTGGGTAATTGGAGCTTGGAGCAAAGTTCTTCACTTGCGAGATTATGACAACTCCCTCCATTTATGATGACCTTGACAGATCGTCCATTGATGCCGGCCTTGGTGTGGAATATGTGGCATCGTTGGTCTTCTTCTTGGTGATGTTGGAGAGTCAAGACTTTGGAGACAACAAGTGCGGGACTTGAGTCTTCATCACAAAAGACTTGTTCTTCTTCATTGTTCACTTGGCGGTGCATGGCGACTTGCTCGAGGGCTTCCATTTTGCCTTCGCTCATGGAGTCATAAGTGCCATCGTCGTTGAATACCATGGTTCGCTTGTTGGTGCACCCGTAGGACTTGTGGCCTCGGCCTCCGCAAGTGAAACACTTGAAGGAACTCGTCTTGACGGTCTCATCGGTTGGGGTTGATGATGATGAAGCTCTCGGCTTGAAGTTGCTCGTAGGAGGATGGCTTGTAGTTGACGAAGCTTTCCTGGAAGTCGACTTGTCGATGTTGGAAGTAGAAGGTCTTGTAGTCGGTGTTGGAGTCGTTGAAGCTTGGTTATTGGAGAAGCTATAGGAATTGGATGAGAACTTGGCATACTTGAAATCATCTTGCACTTGGCGTTCCGCTTTGGTAGCTTGGTGCACTAGCTCGATGAGATTTGAGTATGGTTGGAAGTCGGCGATCTTCTTGATAGGGTGATTGAGTCCGTTCAAGAAACGTGCCATTGTTTGCTCATCATCTTCCGTGACATTGGCTCTTATCATTGCAATCTCCATCTCCTTGTAGTATTCTTCAACGCTCTTTGTTCCTTGCTTGAGTTGTTGGAGTTTCTTGAAGAGGTCGCGGTTGTAGTAGGTAGATACGAAGCGTGCTCTCATGACATCCTTCATTTGTGCCCAAGTAGTGATGGGTGGTTCACCTCTTGCCTCTCGGCGCTCTATGATTTGTTCCCACCAAATGAGGACATAGTCTTGGAACTCAAGGGATGCCATTGCGATCTTCTTCTCTTCTTCATAATTGTGCAAACGGAAGATCTTGTCAACCTTCAATGCCCATGAAAGGTACTCTTCGGGATCGTTGCTTCCGTTGAATTTGGGCATGGTGAACTTGAGTTTGCCATAACGTTGCTCTTCATTGTGTTGGGGTCGGGGATGATGACGCCCATGTTGTTGATGATTGACCAACTCATGGTGCTCTTGGCGCGGAGGGTTGATATCGCCATGTTGTTCTTGGCGAGCTTGTGGAGGAGCTTGTCGAGCTCGAGGAGGAACTTGACGATGCACGCGAGCTTGAAATCTTCGTTCTTGAATTTCTCCGCAAAGTGCTTCCTCTTGTTCACGGGCTTGTCGGCTTCGGTCGACAACGGCTCGACTCGAATAGCATAGAGCTTGTTGCGCCGCTAGTGCTTGAGCGTCACAGAGTTATTGTTCTTGACGTTTTGCCTCGGCATCTTGAGCATTTTGGTGTAGACGCGCTCGCTCTTCCTCTTCATGTTGGCATTGTCGTTGCCGTTCTCGTGCTAGCGCAAAGGCCTCTTGAGTTTGACGTTGTCGGCGCTCTTGAGAGTCAGTGTCTCGTAGGGGATTGAGGCTTGCTTGACGGTCGGTGCGCGCGGCTCGACGAAGAGTGTTCGATGTCGGTGTACTTGAGCCGAAGAGGGTGAAGTCGGAGTGGCGGCTTGAACGGCTCCTTCTTGAAGTGGAAGACGAGCGGTTGAGCAACAAAGCACGAATTTCATCCATCCTTGTGTCATTCTCTTCCTTGTGATCATCGAGCTTGTGGTCGAAGTAGTCCCTTGTACGTTGCTCGGAAAGTCGCAAGTCGGCGGCAAGGTTGTCGATGCGTTCACTCATAGCTTGTTGTTCTTGATGCAAAGCACGTTGTGCACCAAAGAGGTGACTCTTGGTGACGAAGGAGTTCATGTCGTCGTCTTGCTCCATGAAGAGTGGGTTGGTAGAAGTACTTGGCCTATCCATCATTCCAAGACAAATGTGAGTGGTAGAAAGAGAAGAACGAGTACCAAATGTACCTTGACCAAAGTTGAAAGTGGATCGAGGATCACTCCAATGTAGGACAAGGAAATAGCACAATTGGTACGAGTTCTTGTCGGTTTCTCACACCTACACAAGTAAAAGCTTTTGGTGGAGCTTGGTTAGGATGGTGGCACAAAATTTGATGCAATTGTAAGTGAGCTTCAATAATGTTGGAAAAGATTCGCAAGATGCAATGTAACAAGTAGACCAAGCATATAAGGTACACGGAAACACACGCGCAAAAAGATAAGTGGGGTTGTGCAACCAAGGGTGAGCCAAAATGTGGAAACCACAAAAATTCTCTTGTTGCACAACACTAGAGAGACGCTAGCACAATTGCACAATAGGCGGATACAAGAACTTGTGCACAATCTACTTAGCAAAAATGCAACGACTTCTATCCCAAATATTTTGTATGCAAGGTGCTGCTATGATATGATCCAACATGATCGAGTATGACAATCTTAATGTTGTAAGATGCTATGGTTCTTGCTTAAAAGCTCTTTGCTTATCTTTTCTCTTTGCTTAAAAGCTTGGTTGGCTCTTTGATGTTTGAGCTCTTTTCTCCTGCAATGCTTGACGAACCAAGATAGCAAATGACTATGCGATGACAACTTTGTGACACAAGAGATGATACCAATATATGCAACAATGATGTATGTATGTTATGGGAAGTATGCTCACTAATGTGCACAAGTCTCGTTGCCGGCAATACTCAATGGCTAGTCTCGATGGGTAAGCAACGCAAAGGAGTAAGGCTATGATGGCTATCAATGTAATGGCAAGAATGATATGTCCAATACCAAGATGAGGTTACCGGTCTTGCTTCCGGTATGGTGTCAAAATGGTGGCACGAATACCAAGATGTAGTCAAGGTGGTCGTTGTTGATGACGCGTCCGTGGCGAAGATGAGCAGCGGTGATGTCGATGTCGAACCGTACCTAAATTGCCGAAACACAAAAGGATACGGTACCGCAACTCAAATTCTCAAACCTCGAGGTAGCAATTATGTCGGAGAGCGAAACAATCCAAAAATGGTTGGGTTATGCGGAAGTGATGGAGGGATGCGGAAGTATGTATGGTATATGGTGGGCAGCGGAACAAAATTTGGTGGAAAATTGGGGCGGTGGGAGGATATGTTGCTGCCAGGGGCCGGATGTCTGGGTGGAAAGCCGGATGTTCGGGTGGGGCCGGATGTCCGGGCTCTATGGGCCGGATGTCCGGGCTCTGGATCCGGGGACGAACGGACGAACACCGCATGGGGAGGTTAAATCCGGGTGAAATTCGGAAGAATTTGTGGATGGAAATTGGGGGGAGAAGGATGGGAAACTAGATCCACTCAAAACAAAGAAAATCCACGGATCCAAACCAACAAAATCTCAACACACCAACAAATCACAAAAAAAATTTGGGGCTATTTTTGGTGGGGAATTTTCGAATTAGGACGAAAAACAACAAAACAAGGCTAGAAAACTACGAGGGGAGGCTCCGAAATCGTGATCAACGTGGCTTTAGATACCAAGATGATGTAGGGTGGAACCCTAATCGGCCGATCTTTCACGAAAGGAGCGGATCCCGCGAAGAACACGAGGGGATAATGAGGGAAACACAAGGGGAAACACAAGAGAAACACTAAACCGACAAGAACAAGTTACACATGCGCTAGATCCTCGGATACATGGAACGATACACGGTACATGATCAACTAGGGACGATACAATGGTAACAGTCTTCTCCGTGAGGAGGTCTTGAGTTCTTCCCTAAAAGGGGTCTTGAATCCGCTTGGGGGATCTTCTCCGGTGGAGGCTCGAATCTCCATGGAGAAGGTAACCAAGTGGATGAGCAAAGCTCTCTCACAAATATGAGCTAAACATTTGCTAACCCTAGAAAGTTGTACATGATGGAGTATATATAGTCTAGGGGGGTAGAAGGGGTACACGGGTCTCGTCCCTTTACTGTGCGCAGACAGGGAGGCCGAACGTCGGGGCGTCGGGCCGGATGTCCGGGCTGTGGGGGGCGGATGTCCGGGCTGGTGAAGCTGGCCATGTTGCTCTCGGGTGCGGGGGTGTCCGGATTTCCGGGCAGGAGGCCGGATGTCCGGGACCTCGGGAAGGGCCGGATGTCCGGGCTTGCGGGGCCGGATGTCCGGGGCCTGTAGGCACTTGGTGGTTCAGCAGCTGTAGAGGAAGGCGCTCCAGGGGCCGGATGTCCGGGGCCTGGGAGATGCTCTTGGCCCCTTCCGTTGGTTCTCCTCATCCGTGGACTTGGGGACTTGTCCGTCTTCATGCGCATCTTCGGGAGGACCCTCTTGGTACCTAATCATGCACAACATCTCGGACTTAGGTAGTAGCCATGTCTCATGCATAGAAAGTGGAAGTTCAGAGAGGAGTGAGTTCACCTTATCTTCGATAGCTTTGGCTCAGGCTCGTGTCATTGGTCCAAGTGGTGCCGTTGGAGGCGTGGGTGCGTCCATGGGGATGATCTTGGGATGCTCCGCATCACTTTTACAAGTTTTTTCTCTTTCTTGAAAGTTTTATATTGCATATTATCTTGCTTGTTTTCATTCACGCATGGCGTGTACTTTCACTAATGTTTTTCCCTTTTATATTGCAAATATTATTTTTATATACATCACTAGTACAAAGACTTATAGGCAAGAGTTATTTGTGGTGAGCCCCCAAAGAACCGGTATCTCAAGAAAATATTAGTGGTGTAGGAGAACGGGGCATAAGAGAATAAGAAGGGGACAATTATTCATGGTCAACAAGTCACAAGAAGAAGGGGGGATAAGAGAACAAGTAAGATGCGGGGAAAAGGATCGTCCTTCACTTGGCAGAGTATCTTTGCTGGTCTTCAAACATTTAGAAGGGGGCAAATTTGGAGAGTTGGCTCAGGGGAGATAATCAATATTTGGGAGAACCATTGGGTACCATCTAGTCCAATGAAAATGGTGCAAACTAGGAGAGGAAATATTTTACTGAGAACTGTTGATGAGCTCATTGATCCCCTTGCGCGAACTTGGGATGAGGATCTTGTAAGGAATATTTTCCTTCCGGTTGATGAGGAAAGAATCTTGACAATTCCTCTATCAGTTCATCTTAATGAGGATTTTATAGCATGGCACAAGACAAAATCTTATATGTTTTTTGTTCAGTCTGCCTATTACACCGAGTGAGAACATTAGTCTGGAGCTTGCATTACTAGCGACGAAGGGACATCGAACATTAATCATGTGTGGTTGGCTGTTTGGAAATTGTAAGTGCCAAGCAAAGTAAAAATATTTATCTGGCGTGCCCTAAAAGGTGTGCTTCCTAGTATGGTTGTCCTCACTCACACGCACATAAAAGTTTCACCAGAATGTCCAATATGCCGCTCGGGTCCCGAGGTTATATGTCACCTTCTCTTTACATGTACTCGCGCTCGTAAGGTATGGAAAGCCCTTGGCCTAGAAAACATCATTGACAAGGCTTTGGACGTGGACCATTCAGGATCAGTAGTATTGGAGGAAATTCTCCGCTGGCCGAGAGGAAAGTCCCCGGTACTTGGGCAACTAGGATTGCAAGAAACAGTGGTTGTTGCCTCTTGGTATATATGGTGGGAGAGGAGAGAAGCGAGGAAGGGTTTGACTGTTAAGCCTCCCTTTATTTCAGCTTTCGCTATACAAGCTTTGACAACAAATTATGCAGAGAAGCACCCTCGGGAGCAAGTGAACAAACCTGGCTGGGAGAGGCCTCCCCCAGGCTTCTATAAGTTGAATATTGATGCCACATTTTTCAAAGATGGCAGGGGATAATTGATGTAGTTCTTCGCAACAGTCATGGGGAAGTGATGTCTGGGGTAACAGAACATTTTAGTCATGTCGCGGATGCTGCATCAGTAGAAGCAATGGCCCTCTGCCGAGGATTACAACTGGTTAGTGATATTGGTTGCTAAAAAGATAATTGTGGAATCGGACTATCTCGAACTAGTAAATGCATGCACTGGAGTTTCAGATATATTAGCCCCCTATTATGCTATTGTGGCTAACTGTTTTCAGCTTGCACATAAGGTACCATCAATTCAGTACAAGCATTGTCCTATGGAAGCAAATACTTTGGCACACCTATTTGCTAGACATGCTTATGATGCTAATATAATGTATAGGTGGGATGATGAGCCTCCTAGTTTTTTATTACCTCATGTTCTGAATGATGTAACATTGTTAAATTAGTAATAAAGTGTCAAGAGACTTTCCATTCAAAAAAGAGATGCGGGAAAAGGAACAAAGACATTCATGTCCCAAGGCAAAAGCCTTCATGTAGAGTAGGGAAATCCTCCCATGTGCCACAGTTTCGCTCCTAGACCAACTAGGAGCCCATAGACTCATCAACCATCGACCAAAGATTACCTCATTCTACCCACCCATCTCCTCATCTCAAGGAAGTCTTGGTCATTGTCAAGGACCCCTAGGATATAAATAGCCCCCAATTGGCATTGAGCTCATTCACTACCACTTGAATAAACTCACAATGAGAGACATTCCTCACCCTCCCTAGAACTATGTCCAAATGGGGATTGGGAATCACAATCTAAGGGACCTAGTAAAGGCTCAGACTTCGAGAGTCATGGAACTTTGGAAGTGGTGATGTTCTAAACATTCTATGCGCAGAGTACCACTCTCGATGGATCATCTCATAGGGCATAGGTCGCACTCCAATGAGGTGACTTGACCTATTTAGAAAAACATAGTCGTGTAATTCATTGGTGTACGCCGACATTTCTATAAGGTCGTCGTACATGTTAGAGTTATATATTTATGTTGGCCTTTGGCCTTTGATCTTCTGTATTTTGGCTTTTGACCTCCCGTATGTGCCTGTATATATGTTGGCTTTGGCCTCCAGATATTATGTTGCTATTCCATACATGGTATAGAGCGTAGATTCTTTTTTTTCGTGCATGATTGCAACTCGTGCTAGTTCCATCTAGTGTTGTCGCTGCCACCGTCTTCTTTTAGCCATGAACTTCGCCGATCTTCTCCATTTTGGCCACGACGCCCTGGCTGCCTCTGCTCCTCAGGCTGTCGGTTCCACTTCTCTTGCCTCCCCGTCCAGATCAAAGAGGTCGGGTCTAGCTGCATGTACCTGGTCTGTTGCTTCCTCGTGTCGTCGCATCTTCTCAACCGGCTACACCTCCCGCCGCCGCCCTGGTTGCTTTGGCCGCCGCTGGTTCTTCCAGCCATCCGCTGAAGCCCGGTGCGGGTCTGCTGCCACCGTCATAGGATTCTCTGTCCACTTCTACTCCTGATCGCAGTGGTCTTCTGTCCGCCGCCGCCGTCGCATGAATCTCTGTCTGTTGCTCCTCCAGATCGAGCCAGCTTTTCCGATGGACATGCTGCCTAGTCAGTTCTTCTCCTGTGGGTCAAGGATGGCCCCGCGTGAATCGCTACGGGCGTGTTTGGTTACCTGCATCGTATTTTTGCCACTTTGCATACTTGTCCTAGTTGGGTCTGGCTGAGCATATACATGCGAAAAACCAACATCTGCATGTTGATTGGTTGCCTGCATCCCTCCAGCATGAATGTGCTAAAACGAAAGGCCTGCTATTTGGTTGCGGACTTGTTTGAGGGGAAACACAAGTCCAGTTGTTTGGTTACATGCAGGACAGTTGTGTGGTAACCTCCTACTCGATGTGGTGAGGTTACCAAAGGCACACATGAACTAGTAAGAACTCAACTAGTAGCAACGGAATAATCTTAGGCACAAACAAAGTCTTAACCATGCACAACAAGTTTTAAACCAACACAATATGATAAGTTCTAAATGAAACCAAAGTCTTAAAGCAAGAACAACCAAGGATTGAACCATAGGAGCTTAGGCGGTCGCGACAAATGCATTGTCGTGCTCCTTGCACTTGGTGATCACCTCCACGCCCTCGTCGTTGAAGACGATCACCTTCGGGGGACAATAGCTTGAATGTCAGCATGTACCTGATCAAGATCTGGTGAACGGCGGCGAAGGTGGCCCAACCCTGATGAAGGGTCACCCTGCCGTCGATCACCCTCACTGTCACCCTCCATGCGCAACCGATGTTCGTCTTCAGCTTGAACTCTGTAGGGATGGCGGGGAAGTGCTTTGTGAAGTCCAGAGGCAATGGCAGATTCTCCAGCTTAGGAGCAAGGGGCTTGGGTGAAGTGGCCATAGTTCCTCCGCTTGGGGCTTGGGTGATCCAGCATTTGCACTTCGTCCAATGGAGGCACAACCTGTTGGGAAACGTAGCATGCAATTTCAAAAAAATTCCTACACCCACGCAAGATCTATCTAGGAGATGCATAGAAACGAGAGGGGAAGAGTGTGTCCACGTACCCGGAAGCATTTGTTAATGCGGTTGATGTAGTCGAACTTCTTCTCGTTCCAACCATCAAGCACCGAACGTACGACACCTCCGAGTTCTGCACATGTTCAGCTCGATGACGTCCCTCGAACTCTTGATCTAGCAAAGTGTCGAGGGAGAGCTCCGTCAGCACGACGGTGTGGTGACGGTGATGGTGAAGTGATCCGCGCAGGGCTTCGCCTAAGCACTACGTGAATATGATCGGAGGCGTAAACTGTGGAGGGGGGCGCCGCACACGGCTTGGAACAATTGATGTGTGTTGTAGGCGCTCCCACGTATATAAAGGAGGGAGGGGAGCTGGCCAGCCCTAGGCGCACCCAAGTAGGAAGAATCCTACTTGGGCTCCTAGTTGGATTCGGCCCCCCTTTCCTTTTACCGAAGGGGGGAAGGGGGAAAGAGAGAGAGGGGGAGAAGGAAAGGGGGGCGCCACCCCCTCTCCTAGTCCTATTCGGCCTCCTTCCCTGTGGGGGGCACGCCACCCCTTTGTGGGCTAGTGTGCCTCCCTCCTATGGCCCATATGGCCCATATTCCCCCCCGGGGGGTTCCGGTAACCCCCGATACTATGATATGTACCCGACACATCCCGGAACACTTCCGGTGTCTGAATACTATCATCCAATATATCAGTCTTTACCTCTCGACCATTTCGAGACTCCTCTTCATGTCTGTGATCTCATCCGGAACTCCGAACAACATTCGGTCACCAAATCACATAACTCATATAATACAAATCATCATCGAACGTTAAGCATGTGGACCCTACGGGTTCGAGAACTATGTAGACATGACGGAGACACCTCTCCAGTCAATAACCAACAGCGGAACCTGGATGCTCATATTGATTCCCACATATTCTACGAAGATCTTTATCGGTCGTACCGTAATGACAACATACGTTATTCCCTTTGCCATCAGTATGTTACTTGCCCGAGATTCGATCATCGGTATCTTCATACCTAGTTCAATCTCGTTACCGGCAAGTCTGTTTACTCATTCCATAATGCATCATCCCGTAACTAACTCATTAGTCACATTGCTTGCAAGGCTTATTATGATGTGCATTACCGAGAGGGCCCAGAGATACCTCTCCGATACTCGGAGTGACAAATCCTAATCTCGATCTATGCCAACCCAACAAACACCTTCGGAGATACCCGTATATCATATTTATAATCACCCAGTTATGTTGTGACGTTTAATAGCACATAAGGTATTCCTCCGGTATCCAGGAGTTGCATAATCTCATAGTCAAAGGAATATGTATAAGTCATGAAGAAAGCAATAACAATAAAACTTAATGATCATTATGCTAAGCTAACGGATGGGTCTTGTCCATCACATCATTCTCCTAATGATGTGATCCCGTTCATAAAATGACAACACATGTCTATGGCTAGGAAACTTAACCATCTTTGATTAATGAGCTAGTCTAGTAGAGGCTCACTAGGGACACTCTGTTTTGTCTATGTATCCACACATCTATCAAGTTTCCAGTTAATACAATTCTAGCATGAATAATAAACATTTATCATGATATAAGGAAATATAAATAACAACTTTATTATTGCCTCTAGGGCATATTTCCTTTAGTCTCGCACTTGCACTAGAGTCAATAATCTAGATTACATAGTAATGATTCTAACACCCATGGACTCTTGGTCCTGATCATGTTTTTCTCGTGAGAGAGGCTTAGTCAACGGGTCTGCAACATTCAGATTCGTATGTATTTTGCAAATCTCCATGTCTCCCTCCTTGACTTGATCGCGGATGGAATTGAAGCGTCTCTTGATGTGTTTGGTTCTCTTGTGAAATCTGGATTCCTTCGCCAAGGCAATTGCTCCAGTATTGTCACAAAAGATTTTCATTGGACCCGATGCACTAGGTATTACACCTAGATTGGATATGAACTCCTTCATCCAGACTCCTTCATTTTCTGCTTCCGAAGCAGCTATGTACTCCGCTTCACACGTAGATCCCACCACGACGCTCTGCTTGGAACTGCACCAACTTATAGCTCCACCATTCATTATATATACGTATCCGGTTTGTGACTTTGAGTCATCCGGATCAGTGTCAAAGCTTGCATTGACGTAACCATTTACGACAAGCTCTTTGTCACCTCCATAAACGAGAAACACATCCTTAGTCCTTTTCAGGTACTTCAGGATGTTCTTGACTGTTGTCCAGTGATCCACTCCTGGATTATTTTGGTCCTCCCTGCTAGACTTATAGCAAGGCACACATCATGTCTGGTACACAGCATAACATACATGATAGAACCTATGGCTGAGGCATAGGGAATGACTTTCATTTTCTCTCTATCTTCTGTAGTGGTCGGGCATTGAGTCTGACTCAATTTCACACCTTGTAACACAGTCAAGAACCCTTTCTTTGACTAATCCATTTTGAACTTCTTCAAAACTTTATCAAGGTATGTGCTTTGTGAAAGTCCAATTAAGCGTCTTGATCTATCTCTATAGATCTTGATTCCTAATATATAAGAAGCTTCACCGAGGTCTTTCATTGAGAAATTCTTATTCAAATATCCTTTTATGCTATCCAGAAATTCTATATCATTTCCAATCAACAATATGTCATCCACATATAATATTAGAAATGCTATAGAGCTCCCACTCACTTTCTTGTAAATACAGGCTTGTCCAAAAGTTTGTATAATACCATATGCTTTGATCACACTATCAAAGCGTATATTCCAACTCCGAGATGCTTGCACCAGTCCATAAATGGATCGCTGGAGCTTGCACACTTTGTTAGCACCTTTAGGATTGACAAAACCTTCTGGTTGCATCATATACGACTCTTCTTTAAGAAATCCATTAAGGAATGCAGTTTTGATGTCCATTTGCCAGATTTCATAATCATAAAATGTGGCAATTGCTAACATGATTCGGACAAACTTAAGCATCGCCACGGGTGAGAAAGTCTCATCGTAGTCAACTCCTTGAACTTGTCGAAAACCTTTTGTGACAAGTCGAGATTTGTAGACAGTAACATTACCATTAGTGTCAGTCTTCTTATTAAAGATCCATTTATTCTCTATGGCTTGCCGATCATCGGGCAAGTCAACCAAAGTCCATACTTTGTTCTCATAGATGGATCCCATCTCAGATTTCATGGCCTCAAGCCATTTCATGGAATCTGGGCTCAGCATCGCTTCCTCATAGTTCGTAGGTTCGTCATGGTCTAGTAACATGACTTCCATAACAGGATTACTGAGGGAGTCCTGGATTAGGGGGTATCCGGACAGCCGGACTATATCCTTTGGCCGGACTGTTGGACTATGAAGATACAAGATTGAAGACTTCGTCCCATGTCCGGATGGGACTCTCCTTGGCGTGGAAGGCAAGCTTGGCAATACGGATATGTAGATCTCCTTCTTTATAACCAACTCCGTGTAACCCTAGCC
Organism: Triticum aestivum; assembly: GCF_018294505.1. Taxonomy (NCBI): domain Eukaryota; kingdom Viridiplantae; phylum Streptophyta; class Magnoliopsida; order Poales; family Poaceae; genus Triticum; species Triticum aestivum. The sequence goes on along the minus strand of NC_057806.1, from coordinate 322,407,030 downwards.
CCCTCCGATGTGTATATAAGCCGGAGGGTTTTAGTCCGTAGGATAACATACAATCATACCATAGGCTAGCTTCTAGGGTTTAGCCTCTCTGATCTCGTGGTAGATCTACTCTTCTACTACTCATATTATCAAGAACAATAAAGCAGGACATAGGGTTTTACCTCCATCAAGAGGGCCCGAACCTGGGTAAAACATCGTGTCCCCTGCCTCCTGTTACCATCCGCCTTAGACGCACAGTTCGGGACCCCCTACCCGAGATCCGCCAGTTTTGACACCGACATTGGTGCTTTCATTGAGAGTTCCTCTGTGTCGTCACCGTTAGGCTTGATGGCTCCTTCGATCATCGATAGAGATGCAGTCCAGGGTGAGACTTTCCTCCCCGGACAGATCTTTGTATTCGGTGGCTTCGCACTATGGGCCAACTTGCTTGGCCATCTGGAGCAGATCAAGAGTTACGCCCCTGGCCACCAGGTCAGGTTTGGAAGCTTAAACTACACGACCGACATCCGCGGAGACTTGATCTTCGATGGATTCGAGCCCCTGCCGAGTGCGCCGCACGGTCACGATAAGCATGATTTAGCTCTACCATCAGACAGTGTTCAGGAGACCGCACCGGCAACCGCTCCGACCCTCAATTCGGAGCCAATTGCGCCATCCATGGACGGGTGGATAGACCCCGCCACGGAGGCCGCATTCTCAGCAGCGATCAAGCCGAATATCGACCTTACCCTTCGCGGGAGCCGTGATGCCAAATTGCCGGATCCTTCCCCGGCCACGGACTCCGAACCGCCTGCGCCCGTGCCTATCGAACTCGACTGGGCGCCGATCATGGAGTTCACCTTCGTGGATATCTTTCAGTACTTGCCCTTCGGCGACATACTGAACTCATTAAGGTCTCTCTCCCTGTCAGGAGAGTCCTAGCCAAACTATGTTCGACAGGATTGGGATGCGGATGACGAAGAAATTCGCCGCCCACCCACCACCCACTTAGTAGCCACTGTCGACAATTTGACCGACATGCTCGACTTCGACTCCGAAGACATCGACGGTATGGACGACGATGCGGGAGACAAAGAGGAACCACTGCCCATAGGGCACTGGACAGCCACCTCATCATATGATATATACATGGTGGACACACCCAAAGAAGGCAATGGCGACGGGACGGCGGAGGATGATCCCTCCAAGAAGCAACCCAAGCGTCAACGTCAGCGGCGCCGCTCTAAGTCTCGCCAAAGCAAAAGCGGTGACACCGGCACAGGAGATAATAACACTCCGGACAGTGCCAAAGACGACAACAATCCCCTCCAGCAAGATTTAGAGTAGGAGGATGGAGAAGCTAGCCCTCCCGAGAGAGCGGTAGATGGAGAGGCGGAGGATGATAATTACATGCCTCCCTTCGAAGATGAGGCAAGCCTCGACGACGACGAATTTGTCGTGCCGGAGGATCCCGCCGAGCAAGAGCGCTTCAAGCGCCGGCTTATAGCCACGACAAATAGCCTTAAGAAAAAGCAGCAGCATCTTCAAGCTGATCACGATTTGCTAGCTGACAGATGGACTGAAGTCCTTGCGCCCGAGGAATATGAACTCGAACTGCCCTCCAAGAGTTACCCAAAGCGCAGGTTGCTACACCGACTGGAGGAGGAAGCATTAAACCCAACATCTCTAGCATATGACACGGCTGATCGGCCACCTCGTGGCCGCGACAGAGAGGCATTTCAGCCAAAAACTTAGCCCGCACCCCGACGCCACGCAAATACAAATGACAAGGCACGGGGAAACACGCTAGACCTTTGATACGTATTGGAGGACAAAGCAAAACATGCAAGATCGGTCTATGGATCATGAGGGCGCGCCACTACGCGATACGATAACCGTCACGCCGGATACAGTAAAAGTAAATCCGTCCGGGCCAAACACAGCGGACAAGACTCATTTGAGCTATGTCGCGACATAGCCCACTACAGAGGCACCGCACACCCCATATGCTTCACAGACGAAGTAATGGATCACCAAATCCCAGAGGGTTTCAAACCTGTAAATATCGAATCATACGACGACACAACAGATCCTGCGGTATGGATCGAGGACTTCCTCCTGCACATCCACATGGCCTGCGGTGATGATCTACACGCCATCAAATACCTCCCACTCAAGCTCAAAGGACCAGCTCGGCATTGGCTCAATAGCCTGCCAGCAGAATCCATTGGCTGTTGGGAAGATCTGGAAGCCGCATTCCTCGACAACTTCCAGGGCACTTACGTGCGACCACCAGATGCCGATGACTTGAGCCACATAATTCAGCAGCCAGAGGATTCGACCAGGCAATTCTGGACACAGTTCCTAACAAAGAAAGATCAAATCGTCGACTGTCCAGATGCAGCGCCCTAGCAGCTTTCAAGCACAACATCCGCGACGAGTGGCTCGCCCGACACCTTGGCCAGGAAAAGCCGAAATCTATGGCAGCCCTCACGACACTCATGACCCGCTTTTGAGCGGGAGAAGACAGCTGGCTGGCTCGCAGCAATAACATATCAAAGAACCACGGTACTTCAGATACCAAGGATAGCAATTGCAGGTCACGTCGCAACAAACATAAGCGCCGCGTCAATAGCAACAATACCGAGCATATGACAGTCAATGCCGGATTCAGAGGCTCTAAACCCGGTCAGCGGAAAAAGCCATTCAAAAGAAGCACTCCAGGCCCGTCCAGTTTGGACCGTATACTCGATCGCTTGTGCCAAATACATGGCACCCCGACACGCCGGCCAACCACACCAACATGGAATGTTGGGTGTTCAAGCAGGCCGACAAGTTAAACGCCGAAAACAAAGATAAGGGGCTACATAGCGATCACGAGGAAGAGCCCCGGCAGCCAAACACCGGAGGACAGAAGAGGTTCCCCCCACAAGTGCGGACGGTGAACATGATATACGCAACCCACATCCCCAAGAGGGAGCGGAAGCGTGCGTTAAGGGATGTATACGCGTTGGAGCCAGTCGCCCCAAAGTTTAACCCATGGTCCTCCTGTCCGATCACCTTCGATCGCAGGGACCACCCCACTAGTATCCGTCATGGCGGATTCGCCGCACTGGTCCTAGACCCAATCATCGATGGATTTCACCTCACTCGAGTCCTTATGGACGGTGGCAGTAGCCTGAACCTGCTTTATCAGGACACAGTGCGCAAAATGGGTATAGACCCCTCAAGGATCAAACCCACAAAAACGACCTTCAAAGGTGTCATACCAGGTGTAGAGGCCCATTGTACAGGCTCAGTCACACTGGAAGTGGTCTTCGGATCCCCGGATAACTTCCGAAGTGAGGAGTTAATCTTCGATATAGTCCCGTTCTGCAGTGGCTATCATGCACTGCTTGGGCGAACCGCATTTGCGAGATTCAACGCGGTACCGCGCTATGCATATCTCAAGCTCAAGATGCCAGGACCTCGGGGGGTCATCACAGTCAATGGAAACACAGAGCGCTCTCTCCGCATGGAGGAGCACACTGCGGCCCTCGCAGCAGAAGTGCAAAGCAGCCTCTTAAGGCAATCCACCAGTTCGGCGATTAAGGACCCGAACACCTTCAAGCGCGCCCGGAGTAATCGGCAACAAGACCGCCTGGCACGTTCCGAGCTCGCATAGCAATGCGGCCCCCACCCCAGTCCCAGCCAAACGGCGAGATCCGTGCCATGCGTACATAATTATGCATTGAAAATACCATGGGCACAGGTGGGGAGGGGGGCACGACTACGGCACGCCCCAAGACGCGGCTCAACCGCACTAGGGGCTTCCCGCTTTGTTATTTTTCTCTCTTTCAGGACTTCAATCTTTGGAAACCCCGTCCGGCAGTATGATTGCCAGACACACGATGCAACAACCAAGGAGGCAGAAATCTACGTCGCACCATGGAACTCCCAGGTGGTCTCTGATAACGAGTGAAATACATGCTTTAAATACCATTCCTCAGCTTGCCCTTGGAAGGGACACGTCAAATAGTCCTACTTTTTTGCTTATTGTACTAATTGTATCATTCTGCTTCGACGCACCTTTTTTGAATAAACAATGCATAGCACTAGTCTATTACAACATTCTCTATTCTTTTATACATATATATATATATATATATATATATATATGTTCATTCATGACATTCAGCACCCGTACACTCTGGTATGGCCAATACGCCAGGGGCTTAAGCGTACCCCATAATACGGCGTGAGAAGTCCGAACACTTTTGACAGTGCGGCACCCCGAACTTATAGCATTATATGCATCGGCTCCCAATCATGTCTTGGGTCAATAGTTGGGTTTGCCCGGCTCCCATGTTTTGGTACCTTACGTTCCGCTATAACGGCTAAGGTAGCACTGGGAGAACTACTGCGATTGTGCCCCGGTTCATCTGGGCTAAGCACCTCAGTAGAGAAAGCTAAAACTGACTGTCATGATAAGCCGAGAGCGGGTCGCTGTTCGAGAGGTCTCGAGTCCCTAAAGACTTATGCCGCTTAGGGCGAGGAGTCAGCTTTGCCCGGCTTAGGCGTGTATAGCGCCCCGAATTCGGCCTTCCAAATACTAGGGGCTTCGCCAAAATTTAAAATTGTAGACTTCTATGGCTAAGTGAGAGTGATAACGCATTATAGTCCGATTGCCTTGTTCGTTGTGCTGAGCACCTCCCTCGAAGGACCCAACAATGGGAAAAAGAGTGCTCAGATTTATCCGAACACCCCAGCACTCGTAGCATGGGGGCATAAGCCGACGACTGGCCATCTCTCAGATTTGATAAACAGCCGCATAGAAGGTAATATTTTAAATTCAAACAAGCGTTGCATAGCGCACATGAACAAGTTTTCATAATACAGGATCACACGAGCAAGTTTATTAAAAAACTACATCCTTCGCACATTCGTCCGCCACAAGACGGGCATCCTTCAGGACACCCTCATAATACATCTCAGGGTGGCGATGCTCCTTGCCCTACGGCGGCCCCTCCTTCACCAGCTTCTCGGCGTCCATCTTGGCCCAGTGCACCTTCGCACGGGCAAAAGCCCGGCGCGCACCTTCAATGCAGACGGATCACTTTATTACTTCCAGCCGGGGGCAGGCGTCCACAAGCTGCCTCACCAGGCCAAAGTAGCTGTTGGGAAGGGAGTCGCCAGGCCACATCCGGACTATAAGGCCCCTCATGGCCTGTTCGGCCCCCTTGTGCTGCTCGACCAGTTACTTCAGCTGGTCGCTCATAGGCATCGGGTGTTTGGTCCCAGTATACTGAGACCAGAACAACTTCTCCGTCGAGCTTACCTCCTCGGCCTGGTAATATTTCGCGGCATCTGACACGCTGCGGGGCAAATCTACGAATGCTCCTGGAGAGCTCCGGACTCGGGTAAGTAATAAGTAATTTACTTTCACATGCTTGCTTTGCATAATGAATGCCTTACCCGCCACTATCTTCCTCATCGCTTCAATTTCTTGGAGGGCCTTTTGGGCTTCAGCCTTGGCATGCTTTGTGCTCTCGAGGGCCGCGGCAAGCTCGGACTCTCGCATCTTCGAGTCAAGCTCCAAAGCCTCGTGCTCGTCATGAGAGCCTGGAGCTCTTGCTGCACCACGCCCACCCGTGCCTCTTGTTTCTCCCACTCAATGCGCTCCTTGGCCGCTTTGTTTTCGGCCTCGGACAGCGCTTGCTTCAGGGTCGCCACTTAGATCGTGGCCCCTGGCACATCCATGATGATCCTATCATTTTGCAACCATATCTTTTTATATATATATATATAGACAAGGTATTACTTACCTTTGTTCTCCTCGAGCTGCCTCTTGGCAAGGCTGAGCTCTTTCTCGGACCGCTCGAAGTTCTGCTTCAGAGCAGCGACCTCCGCAGTCAGTGCGACAGAGGCCAGCAGCGAAGCCTGCATACGCATACAGACATACTTATTTAGACTCCTGCGGATATTATTTGATCCTCTATTCGACTTTTCTTTGTGAACACCAAACAGAGCATAAGGGGCTACTGTCTATGCGGTAATATTTTCCTATATTTTAAATACTTACCTCAAAGCTTGTTAGAAGGCTGGCACAGGCTTCAGTCAATCCGCTCTTGGCGGACTGAACCTTCTTGATCACCGCACTCATAATAGTGCGGTGCTCTTCATCGATGGAAGCGCCGCGAAGCGCTCCCAGCAGGTTGTCCGGTGCCTCTGGATGGACAGAGGTCACCAGCACGGGCGGCTTGCCCCTCTTGGAAGGGGGCCGCCTGCTGGATTCCGGAACCACTGGAGGTTCCGGTGCGGCGTTCGTCTGGGGACCGAACTCGGAGCCCTTGGGAGTCTTGCTCCCTTCGCGCCTGGAGTCCGGAAGTTTGCCTTGAGGCGCCTCTGGGACTACCTCCCCCCGGCTCGGTGCCCCTTGAGATACCTCGGCATTGTCCGTAGGGCGAGGAGAGGAGGCGGATGGAAGTGGATCGCTATCCATATCCGACGAGTCCAAGGAACCGCCCGACGAGGATACGTCGATACAGGCTCGGGGCGGACTACATGATCATATTCGACGTTAGGAGGAGCAGTGCGATAAAAGTTTGCTATGAGTTACTCTGGTATCTGAATACTTATGACTTCGCCAGGGGCTTGGCCCCGAGTAACCACTCGTCTTCACCGTCGACGGCGATGGTGGAACAGTCTGGAAGGAGAGTCCTTCCCTTCTTGGACCCTTCGGCCTCCCCGATTGGGGCGGCCTTCCTTTTCTTGTCTCCCCCGGCTGGAGGGGGAGAGTCTTCATCTTCCTCCTCCTCGTTTTCATGGGAGGAGTGCGTCTTGGAATTATGGGACGATGAGTCCGATACCACCTGGCGCCGGGAACTCTTTCGGGTTCCCTTGGCCTTCTTCTTGGTCTTCTCCGGCACCTCGTAAGGAGCAGGAGTACGCATCTTCATCAGGAGAGCGTCCACAGGGTCTTCGGGCAGAGGGGGCAGACAGTTAATCTGCTCCAATGTCTCCACTCAGTCCCATCAAAGGCATGGGAGCTCAGACCCCGCACATGGTTAAGCTATGGGAAATAAATACCCTACCAGATGTACAGAACTTACCAGATTCGCAGGGTGCTTCACGCTTAGCCCGCGGTCCTCGATAAGAGAAGGAGGGACCTCGACGCCCTTGAATAGCACCTTCCAGACGTCCTTATGCATCATGTCGAAGAGCTCGCGTAGAGTCTGGTGCTGGGCCAGGTCGAACTCCCATAAGTTGAAAGCCTGTTGTTGACACGGGAGGATCCGGCGGAAGAGCATGACCTGGACTATGTTGACAAGCTTAAGTTTCTTGCTTATCATGTTCCAGATACACTTCTGGAGTCCGTCCAGCTCCACCGATGAACCCCAGGACAGGCCCTTCTCCTTCCAGGAAGTGAGCCACGTGGGGATTCCGGATCGAAACTCGGGGGCCTCCACCCGGTTGGTGTCGCGCGACTCGGTGATGTAGAACCACCCCGATTGCCACCCCTTTATGGTCTCCACGAAGGAGCCCTCGAGCCACGTAACGTTGGGCATTTTGCCCACCATGGCTCCACCGCATTCTGCTTGTTGGCCGCCTACTACCTTCGGCTTGATATTGAAGGTCTTCAGCCACATGCCGAAGTGGGGCCGGATGCGGAGGAAAGCCTCGCACACGACGATAAATGCCGAGATGTTGAGGATGAAATTTGGGGCCAGATCATGAAATTCCAGCCCATAATAGAACATAAGGCCACAGAAGAATGGATGTAGGGGAAACCCCAGTCCGCGGATGAAGTGGGGGCGGAAAACCACCCTTTTGTGAGGTTCCGGGGTAGGGACAATCTGCCCCGCGGCTGGCAGCCGGTGTGCGATATCCGCGGCTAAGTATCCGGCCCCGCGCAGCTTTTTGATGTCTCTCTCCGTGACGGAGGAGACCATCCACTTGCCTCCCGCCCCGGACATGTTGGAGAGGGTTGAGGAGAAGGATGTGGACTTGGGCGCTGGAGCTCGAGTGCGCAAGAATGGATGAGCAAGGAGGAAGAAGGCGTGGGCAGAAGAAGGTGAAACCATATCCCTTTATAAGGGCAGATGAAACTATGCGCCCCCACCATCCTGGTAAAACTCGCTCATCCCCCAAGCGCCGTAATTGATGGCGCGGTTGGGTTACCCACATCCGTATTGATGGGAATCCCGTAATAAGGGGACACGATCTCTGCTTTGACAAGACGTGCCAAGGAAACCGCCTCGCGAAATGCGTTGAGATAGGTTATGAAAAATGATTCGAATAAAGACCTGGATGTGGTGTGATGCCACGCTACGGGGTATGTCAGCAGATCAGATTTGTGGAAATATTATTCTCTATATGGTGGTATGTGGAACTTGTTTTGCAGAGCCGGACACGATCCTCGTGTTCAAAACCTTCTATGAGGTATTCGGAGGAGGAACCCGCCTTGCAATGCCGAAGACAATCTGCGCGCCGGACTCATCGTCATTGAAGCCAGGTTTAGGGGCTACTGAGGGAGTCCTGGATTAGGGGGTATCCAGACAGCCGGACTATATCCTTTGGACGGACTGTTGGACTATGAAGATACAAGATTGAAGACTTCGTCCCGTGTCCGGATGGGACTCTCCTTGGCGTGGAAGGCAAGCTTGGCAATACGGATATGTAGATCTCCTTCTTTGTAACCGACTCTGTGTAACCCTAGCCCCCTCCGGTGTCTATATAAGCCGGAGGGTTTTAGTCCGTAGGACAACATACAATCATACCATAGGCTAGCTTCTAGGGTTTAGCCTCTCTGATCTCGTGGTAGATCTACTCTTGTACTACTCATATTATCAAGAACAATCAAGTAGGACGTAGGGTTTTACCTCCATCAAGAGGGCCCGAACCTGGGTAAAACATTGTGTCCCCTACCTCCTGTTACCATCCGCCTTAGACGCACAGTTCGGGACCCCATACCCGAGATCCGCCAGTTTTGAGACCGGCAATTACCATACCACTCTGGTGCGGAACATGCTCTCGTTGACCTATGAGGTTTGGTAGTAACTTGATCTGAAGTTTCATGATCATCATCAACAACTTCCTCACTAATTGGTGTAGGCATTGCTGGAACTGATTTCTGTGATGAACTACTTTCCAATTCAGGAGAAGGTACAATTACCTCATCAAGTTCTACTTTCCTCCCACTCACTTCTTTCGAGAGAAACTCCTTCTCTAGAAAGGATCCATTCTTAGCAACGAATATCTTGCCTTTGGATCTGTGATAGAAGGTGTACCCACTAGTTTCCTTTGGGTATCCTTTGAAGACATATTTCTTCGATTTTGGTTTGAGCTTATCAGGTTGAAGCTTTTTCACATAAGCATTGCAGCCCCAAAATTTAAGAAACGACAGCTTAGGTTTCTTGCCAAACCACAGTTCATATGGTGTCGTCTCAATGGATCTAGATGGTGCCCTATTTAACGTGAATGCAGCCGTCTCTAAAGCATAACCCCAAAATGATAGCGGTAAATCGGTAAGAGACATCATAGATCGCACCATACCTAATAAAGTACAGTTACGACGTTTGGACACACCATTACGCTACGGTGTTCTAGGTGGCGTGAGTTGTGAAACTATTCCACGTTGTTTTAAATGAAGGCCAAACTCGTAACTCAAATATTTGCCTCTGCGATCAGATCATAGAAACTTTATTTTTCTTGTTACGATGATTCTCCACTTCACTCTGAAATTCTTTGAACTTTTCAAATGTTTCAGACTTGTGTTTCATTAATTAGATATACCCATATATGCTCAAATCATATGTGAAGGTCAGAAAATAACGATATCCGCCGCGAGCCTCAACACTCATCGGAGGGCATACATCGGTATGTATTATTTCCAATAAGTCAGTGGCTCGCTCCATTGATCCGGAGAACGGAGTTTTAGTCATCTTGCCCATGAGGCATGATTTTCAAGCATCAAGTGATTCATAATCAAGTGATTCCAAAAGTCCATCCGCATGGAGTTTCTTCATGTGCTTTACACCAATATGACCTAAACGACAATGCCACAAATATGTTGCACTATCATTATCAACTTTGCATCTGTTGGCATCAATGTTATGAATATGTGTATCACCACAATCGAGATTTAACAAAAATAGACCACTCTTCAAGGGTGCATGACCATAAAAGATATTACTCATATAAATAGAAAAACCATTATTCTCTGATTTAAATGAATAACCGTCTCGCATCAAACAAGATCCAGATATAATGTTCATGCTCAACGCTGGCACCAAATAACAATTATTCAGGTCTAAAACTAATCCCGAAGGTAGATGTAGAGGTAGCGTGCCGATGGCGATCACATCGACCTTGGAACCATTTCTGACGCACATCGTCACCTCGTCCTTAGCCAATCTTCGTTTAATCCGTAGCCCCTGTTTTGAGTTGCAAATATGAGCAACTGAACCAGTATCAAATACCCAGGCGCTACTACGAGCATTAGTAAGGTACACATCAATACATGTATATCAAATATACCTTTCACTTTGCCATCCTTCTTATCCGCCAAATACTTGAGGCAGTTCCGCTTCTAGTGACCAGTCCCTTTGTAGTAGAAGCACTCGGTTTCAGGCTTAGGTCCAGACTTGGGCTTCTTCCCTTGAGAAGCAACTTGCTTGCTATTCTTCTTGAAGTTCCCCTTCTTCCCTTTCCCCTTTTTCTTGAAACTAGTGGTCTTGTTAACCATCAACACTTGATGCTCCTTTTTGATTTCTACCTCCGCGGCCTTTAGCATCGCGAAGAGATCAGGAATTGTCTTTTCCATCCCTTGCATATTATAGTTCATCATGAAGCCTTTATAGCTTGGTGGCAGTGATTGAAGAACTCTGTCAATGAAACTATCATCAGGAAGATTAACTCCCAGCTGAGTCAAGTGGTTATGGTACCCAGACATCCTGAGTATGTGTTCACTGACAGAACTATTCTCCTCCATCTTGCAGCTATATAACTTGTTGGATACTTCATATCTCTCAACTCAGGCATTTGCTTGAAATATTAACTTCAACTCCTGGAACATCTCATATGCTCCATGACGTTCAAAACGTCTTTGAAGTCCCGATTCTAAGTCGTAAAGCATGGCACACTAAACTATCGACTAGTCATCATCTTTGCTCTGCCAGACGTTCATAACATCCAGAGTTTCTCCTACAGCGGGTCTTGCACCTAGCGGTGCTTCTAGGACGTAATTATTCTATGCAGCAATGAGGATAATCCTCAAGTTACGAACCCAGTCCGTGTAGTTGCTACCATCATCTTTCAACTTAGCTTTCTCTAGGAACGCATTAAAATTCAAGGGAATGGTAGCACGGGCAATTGATCTACAACAACATAGATATGCAAGAAAACTATCAGGACTAAGTTCATGATAAATTAAAGTTCTATTAATCATATTACTTAAGGACTCCCACTTAGATAGACATCCCTCTTGTCGTCTAAATGATCACGTGATCCATATCAACTAAACCATGTCCGATCATCACGTGAGATGGAGTAGTTTTCAATGGTGAGCATCTCTATGTTGATCATATCTTCTATATGATTCACGTTCGACCTTTCAGTCTCAGTATTCCGAGGCCATATTTGCATATGCTAGGCTCGTCAAGTTTAACCCAAGTATTCTGCATGTGCAAAACTGGCTTGCACCAATTGTATGTGAACGTAGAACTTATCACACCCGATCATCAGGTGGTGTCTCGGCACGATGAACTGTAGCAATGGTGAATAATCAGGGAGAACACTTATACCTTGAAATTTAGTGAGGGATCATCTTATAATGCTACCGACGTACTAAGCAAGATAAGATGCATAAAAGATAAACATCACATGCAATCAAAATATGTGACATGATATGGCCGTCATCATCTTGTGCCTTTGATCTCCATCTCCAAAGCACCGTCATGATCTCCATCGTCACCGGCTTGACACCTTGATCTTCATCGCAGCGTCGTTGTCATCTCGCCAACTATTGCTTCTACGACTATCACTACCGCTTAGTGATAAAGTAAAGCAATTACATGGCGATTGCATTTCATACAATAAAGCGACAACCATAAGGCTCCTGCCAGTTGCCGATAACTTCTACAAAACATGATCATCTCATACAAAAAATTATATCTCATCACGTCTTGACAAGTTGAGGCTCTTCTTCAACGAGCTGATCGACAAGCTGAAGGTGCATGAAGAGGGGAGGGCCGAGCGCTTCGCGACCGAGTCCCGGAAGCTTGCCCGCAATGCCCTCTTCATGGTCCTGAGCAATATCGCTTGCCGCCATCCAGAGCTCGACCTCAATGATGGATTCAAGAAGCCGCCAGCAGGTGCCAACATCGTAGCTGCCGAGAAGAAAGCCGCTCCCCGTGCCGATAGGGTTCTTCGTGTTTAGGCTGTTCCTTCTGGCCACCAGACCAAGTATCGGGCCACCGTTGTTTCCACTGCGCCATGTAATGGAACATGATACATATTTTGTGTTTAGTCATTCTATCTCTAGTGTTTGTGCGAAACTGATATTTCTAGCTGGATTTTCAAATGTGTGTTTATCCCTTCGATCCCTACACGTTCGTGTTCGTATGATCAATTCATATATATGCTCTAGATGCCTGCCGATATCATATTGCCGCGATTGTCGTAAGGGTCCGGTCCTTAACAGTCATCTTGGCGTGGATGCGTCTCGGCAGGTTTTTCCTAGGTAGCTCTCGATGCAGCCTCTTGACCTGTGAGCATGGCTCTCGACAAGACGATGGTGCAATCAAAGAAACTAGCCAAGGTTCCATTGCATGAGGGCTTTCACGATACGAACACTCACTAGGGTTAAGGGATAAACAACTGCGAGGATTTGAAAGGCATCAATAAGAAGTGACAATGGAAACTTAGCTTTTGTTTCGAGCCCCCTTTTCCCTCTGCTGGGCCGCGCTCCTGGGCGCGCCCACGGCACTTGTAGGAGCAGAAGCCAATCAGGCGATTTCTTCGTTACCGGCAAGGATCGACATGCATTTCTTGTGGCTGGCGACCATCGAGGCATAGTGTCGGGCTTCCCTGGTCCTCTTCCCTTTCGCTTCCCTCCCCTCGAGTCAGTGAAGCAGCCGCCGTTGCATGGGTCGTGCCAACGCAGGAAGCCTCGCCGAAGTATGCTTGCCGGGGCATCAATCGATGGACTCATACCAGCGCTTTGCTCAGGATTACCCAACACGGGCGAAATACTGGACCGAGCGTCGCACGGTAATTGTCGACATCGATGACGCAGAGGCTAGAGCAGTTCGACTGCCGACGAGGGGGAGGGATGGGAAGAAGGGAGCTCGCGCCCGCACGTCTCGTGCCCATTCTTCGAGCAGCACATGGATGGCGGGCGTACCATATGGGCTGCCAGGAAGGACCTATCGCCGTCGGTGGTAGTCTTCGTCGTAACCGCGACTATGGTGAGGCATGGAGACTGATAAAATGGCGTGGGGATGGCCCCGCTTTGCTCCCGTGTCTTCGTGGGCGTCATAATCGATGACGCCGTCGAAGATGAAGATAATGATGAAGCCGACGCGCTGTGCACGGCTTCAGTTTCGCGCAAGCGAGCCCCCTACCTGGCGCGCCAAAGATGTCGCGGGAAACCGCGGCCACCTATGGGACAAGGAGGTCCCTTGCTGGTTCGGCAGGGGGCGACGCATTGCACAAAGAGCAGACGAGCGTGGGGCAGTGCGGCAGAGATCATATGGGCAATTTACCCAGGTTCAGGCCGCTGCGAGGTGTAAAACCCTACTCCTGCTTTGGTGGATTGATGGTGGAAAGGTGGTGGTGGTGCATAGTACACTTGCCCGGCAAGGGTTGCCTCAGGCAGTAGCGACTACACGCGTATGGGGGTGTGAGTTATCCAACCTTCTAACCCTTTCTACGGTTTCCGTGGGCCTCCTTTTAAAGATCAAGGGGTAACCACAGTGGCAAAGTAGTCATTATCCACTGATAAGACAACAAACAATGCTATCATACCTAACTCTACGAGCTGACAGGGTGCATTTAATGCACCACTTAATGTCACATCATTGGTTGCCTAACAAGGCTTGCCAGGCTATCTCGCCAGCTCCACGCCTATTCTCTTGACACATCGTAGGACGAGTGTCATCTATGGGTTTCTTATGTAGGAAATGCCTGCCATGTGGCGAATGGCTGCCACTTAATCACTTTGCGGCTTGACACCACACTGATCGACGACGTGGGTCATGGTGGAGTGGTTGGTGAGGTAGCTCCGCCTCTGTGAACCCCGACAGGCCCTGCCGGGGTGTTTTGGCTGTTAGTTTCTAGGGTGGCCTCACCCCTTGCCAGCTCGCCTGCCCGGCAACGGAGGCTTCTTCTCTTGACAATATCCTCATTCCTTGGCTCGTTCTTGGTCCTTCTGATCTCATGTTGGTCCTTCGAATCTCTTGGTTTGTTGTACATCCTGGCTTCGGCTTTGGCTTGTCCGCGCATGAGTCAGGGGAAAATATATACCCTTGTATATTTTCCCCGACACCTCGTTCTTCTTTTGCTTGTTGTGAGCTTTCCCGTGTAAATAGTTTTTATCGTTTTTGCTTTTCCCTTTTATTTGCTTGTTCAAAAAAACCAAAAACTCCAAAAATATTTCAGTGTGTTTGTCTAAATTTCTTTTCTTTTTATTGAGTCGTACCGAGGAGAAGACCACGATGAAAATGTTGAGTGGCTCTCACATACATTATTATTGATCTAACAAAGAGCCTATTTTACCTTGTCTTCTCCTATTGAATAAAATGTTTGTAGATTCTAGCTTAGTCCACGACACTCTTGCACTATTATTATTTTCATATCGTTCGGTCGTGCAAGTGTAAGGCAATAATGACGATATTCGATGAACTGGCCGTGGTAGAGAGAAACAGGTGAACTCGACTTGTTCTGGTTTTCTAAATATGTTTAACCTAGTATCCATGATTCAGCCCGTTATGATTAAAATGTTTTCAATGACAATTAGAGATTACAGTTTCTCATGCCATGCATAAGTAGCTAGGAGTGGATAATGATTTATCTTGGATGTCAACATTGTGTTAAAATGATTGTGATGTAGTATGATGATATGGTATCCCCCTCTGAATGTTCAAGTGGCTTGACTTGGCACATGTTCATGCATGTATTTGAATCAAAACCAACATAGCCTCTATGATATTTATGTTCATGGTGTTCATATCCTACTCATACTAGTGTACAATGTTACTTATGCATAATGCATGTTCATGACCGTTGTTGCTCTCTAGCTGGCCGCTTCTCAACCTATTTGCTACCCTTCGCCTGTACTAAGTGGGAATTCTGCTTGTACGTCAAAACCCTTGAACCCAAGTTATTCTAGATGAGTCCACCATACCTACCTATATGCGGTATTACCCTACCGTCCTAATTAAATTTGCATGTGCCACCTCTAAAAACTTCAAATAAATATCCTTTTGTGTGCCTGGATCGTTCATGGAACGACAGAGGTAGTTGGTATCTTCCATGCTAAGCGGGTTATTCTCTGGTTGAGTGTTTATTCACTTGCCACTTCACGAGAAAAGGGCGCTAATAGGGATGCCCAGTCCCAAACTGCAAACAGAAAAAAACTTGCAAATAATCAAACAAAAACTCCAAACAGAGTCATAACCTTTACTTTATCGCTTGGGAACCGCCACTAGCATGCTTAGCATGGAATATTGGTAACTGATGGTCGAGTAAACAAGAAGGGTGCATGTCTCAAAATTTCATTTACCTCTGTTTTAAAAACTTGAGCTCTGGCACCTCTGCAAATCAATGCTTTCCTCTGCGAAGGGACTGTCTATTTACTTTTATGTTGTGTCATCACCTTCTAAAATAAACGTCAGAACCTAAGAGCACTGCTGTCATGTTGATGCATTGTGTGTAGTTAATGTTGGGTGCATCATGACTGGATCTTTTCTACCATGAATTACAATGTTTAGTCGCTGCTTGAACTTTGGAGGTGCTCTGCATTTATGTTTTGCGGTCTCAGAAAGGACTAGCGAGATACCACTATTGTCATATTATATCATGGTTGTTTTGACAACGTGTTGCTGTATGAGATATCTTATTATTGCTCGCTAGATGATTATGTCATTTGTATGAGTTAATATAATTTTTAAGAGTTATTGTCGGCATGGTTAGCTATAATGTTGGCTGAAAACCTGGGTGCTATTTAAGCTTATTTATGAAAACAAGAGCAAGAGAGTTCGTAAAAGTTTTTCTTTTTCACTTTCAGTTTATCAACTGAATTGCTTGAGGACAAGCAAAGGTTTAAGCTGGGGGGGGTTGATACGTCTCCATCGTATTTACTTTTCCTAATGCTTTTCCTCTTGCTTTGGACTCTAATTTGCATGATTTGAATGAAACTAATCCCGGACTGACGTTGTTTTCAGCAGCACTACCATGGTGTTGTTTTGTGCAGAAATAAAAGTTCTCAGAATGGAACAAAACTTTGCGAGGATTTTTTATACAATAAAAGAGAATTTCTGGAGCCAAGAACCACCGGAGGGGGGCACCTGGGTGGGCACAACCCACCAGGGCACGCCTGCTCCCCAGGTGGGTTGTCCCCACCTGGTGGCCCTGCAGAACCTGAAACCGACGCTATAAAATCCCATATTTTCAGAAAAAAAATCAGGGAGAAAGAATTATCATGTCCCACGAGACAGAGCCGCCGTCACTTCTTGTTCTTCATCAAGAGGCCAGATCTGGAGTCCATTTGGGGCTCCGGAGAGGGGGATCTTCGATCTTCGCCATCACCAACCCTTCTCCATCGCCAATTCCATGATGCTCCCTACTGGGAGTGAGTAATTCCTTCATAGGCTCCCTGGTCAGTGACGAGTTAGATGATATTCATCATGTAATCTAGTTAGTTTTGTTAGGGCTTGATCCCTAGTATCCACTATGTTCTGAGATTGATGTTGCTATGACTTTGCCATGCTTAATGCTTGTCACTTTGGGCCCGGGTGCCATGATTTCAGATCTGAACCGTTTGTGTTATCACCATTATATCTATGTTCTAGATCTGATCTTGCAAGTTATAGTCACCTACTACGTGTTATGATCCAGCAACCCCGGAGTGACAGTAGTCGGGACCACTCCCGGTGATGACCGTAGTTTGAGGAGTTCATGTATTCATCGTGTGTTAATGCTTTGTTCCAGTTCTCTATTAAAAGGAGGCCTTAATATCCCTTAGTTTCCAATTGGACCCCGCTGCCACATGAGGGTAGGACAAAAAATGTCATGCAAGTTCTTTCCATAAGCACGTATTACTATTTACGCAATACATGCCTACATTATATTTATGAACTGGAGCTAGTGCCGTATCTCCCTAGGTTATGACTGTCACATGATGAATATCATCCAACAAATCACCGATCCAATGCCTACGAATTTCAATTATATTGTTCTTGCTAAGTTACCACTGCTATCGTTACTGTTGCACTTGCTACAAAATTACTGCGATCACTGTTACCATAGCTATTGCTATTGCTACTACGATCAAAACTATCATATTACTGTGCTACTAATCACTCTGCTGCAGATAATTAATTTCCAGGTGTGACTGAATTGACAACTCAGTTGCTAATACTTACAAATATTCTTTGGCTCCCCTTGTGTCGAATCTATAAATTTGGGTTGAATACTCTACCCTCAAAAACTGTTGTGATCCCCTATACTTGTGGGTTATCAAGGCCAGTTCCACTTCCACATATCTCATCAACATTCAACCATCTAATACTCTACAGGGTGGTATTCCTTTCGAGCATCTTTTTGATCGTTCTCCCGATTATTCGGTGCTTTGTTTGTTTGGTTGTGTTTGCTATGTTCTTATTGCCCCACGTGAACACGCCAAACTGTCCACTTAGTATGTTGAGTGCATTTTTCTAGGATACAGTGATGATCATAAGGGTTATCGGTGTTGGGATCTTGTCGGTCGTCGGATGCGTATTTCCCGATATGTGACCTTTGATGAGTCTCATCCTTTCTACCCACGTCCATGTTCCTCTACCTTTCCGGTGGAGGACATATCTTTTCTCACATTTCCTGATACACCTCCCTCTGTGCCCCATATTTCCACTCATCCTCCTACCCCTGTTGCTGATCCGACACCGTCCTCTCCCAAATTTTATTCTCCCCCTTGCAGCATGAGTCTCCACGTTCATCACTGATGCCTTCCTCATCTCCACCTTCATCACAGATGCCTTCCTCGTCTCCACCTTTATCATCGATGTCTTCCCCGTCTCCATCTCCATCACCTTCGGTGATTCCCCCTCTTCCCTCTTTTCCTTTCCATTACACTCACCGTCCACGTGTCATGGATAAGCCCACTGATGTGCTCTCTACTTGTAGTGAGTCGTCTTCCTCATCCCCGCCTACTTATGGTCTTCGGGCTCGGCCTTACCCTCCTCCTGACCGTATTCTCCTAGCCAATATGGTCTTTCAGATGTACTTGAGCCTACCTCTTATCACGATGATATTATTCATCTTGAATGGTAGCTTACGATGGCAGAGAAGATTGCTACACTTGAGCGCACCAGCACATGGGATCTGGTTTCTCTTCCTCCCCGTTTTTGTTCCATCACTTGTAAGTGGATCTATAAGATTAAGACTTGCTCTGATGGTTCTCTTGAGCATTATAAAGCTCATCTTGTGGCAGGAGCATGGTCATGATTACGATGAGACTTTTGCTCTTGTGGCCCATATGACTACTATCCACACACTTCTCGCGGTGGCCTCTGTTCTCCATTGGTCCGTGTCTCAGCTTGATGTCAAGAATGTCTTTCTTAATGGTGAGTTGCATGAGGAGGTTTATATGCAACCACAACCTGGGTATTTTGTTCCTGATGGCATGGTCTGTCGTCTTCATCGCTCTCTCTATGGCCTTCAGCAAGCCCCTCATGCTTGGTTTGAGTGTTTTGCCTCCGTGGTAACTGCAGTTGTGTTTTCGCCCAGTGTTCATGATCCATCGCTCTTTGTCCATGTTTCTGCTCGAAAAAATGCACTCTTCTTCTTCTAAGCGTTGATGACATGATCATCACTGGCGACGATTCTCAGTAAATTGACTTTATCATGGCCCATCTCAATGAGCAGTTTCTTATGTCTGATCTTGGTACTCTTCTTTATTTTCTTGGGGTTGAGGTTTCCTCTATCTCTGATGGAATTTTTATTTCCCAAGAAAAGTACATCCAAGATCTTCTATTTCGTGTGGCTCTTAGTGATGAGCGTACTGTCGAGACTCCTATGGAGCTCAATGTTCACCTCTGTGCTTTTGATGGTGAGCCCTTGTCTGATCCGACGTGTTACCGTCATCTTGTTGGTAGTCTTGTCTATCTCGATGTCACTGGTCCAGATATCTCCTATCCTGTCCATATTCTGGTCCAGTTTGTTTCTGCCCCCACTTCGGTTCACTATAGTCAACTTCTTCGTGTTCTATGATATCTTTGTGGCATGATCTCTCATCATCTCTTCTTTCCCTGTGCCAACTTGTTCCAGCTCCAGGCTTATTTGGATGCTACATGGGCTAGTGATCCTTCAGATCGTCGTTCTCTTTCTGCATATTGTGTTTTCCTTGGTGGTTCTCTCATTGCCTGGAAGACGAACAAACAGACTATAGTTTCCCAATCGAGTGCAGAGGCTAAGTTGCGAGCTATGACTCTTTTGACGGTAGAGGTGACTTGGTTGCGATTATTACTGGAGGACTTTGGTGTTTCTGTTACTACACCCACTGCCCTCTTGCAGATAGTACAGGTGCTATCAGTATTGCACGGGACCTCGTGAAGCATGAGCTTACTGATACATCTCCAACGCATCTATAATTTTTGATCGTTTCACGCTACTATATTATCAATCTTGGATGTTTTATATACACTTTCAAGCAATCATATATCATTGTCTGGGACTAACCTATTAACTTAGTGCTCAGTGCCAGCTGCTATTTTTTGCTTCTTTTTGGTTTTGCAGAATATCAGTACCAAGCGAAGTCCAAATGCCATGAAACTTTTTAGAGATTATTTTTTGGCAATAAGAGACCCTAGAAGCTTTGGGAGGGGACTTGAAGATGGAGTAGTGGCCCACGAGGCACCAAGGTGCGCCCAGGGGGTGGGACGCACCCTGGTTGCTTGTGGGGCCCATGTGGCTCCATCTAACCTAACTCTGCCTCTATAAATTCTCTAAAATCGTGAAACCAACAAGGAGTCCACGAAATACTTTTTCTACCGCCGCAAGTTCCTATTCTTGATAGATCCCATCTGCAAGCCTTTTCCGGCACTCTACCAGCGGGGGATTCGATCAGGAGGAACTCTACATCATCCTTGCCTCCCTTTCTATGATGCGTGAGTAGTTTACCACAGACCTTCAGGTTCGTAGTTAGTAGCTAGATGACTTCTTCTATCTATTTGATTTTCAATACAATGCTCTCCTCGATGTTATTGGAGATCTATTCGATCTAATGACTTTTTGTGGTGTGTTTGTTGGGATCCGATGAATTATGAGTTTATGATCAGATCTATCCATGAATATTATTTGAGTTTTCTCTAAACTCTTTTATGCATGACTATTATATCTTCGTATTTCTCTCTGATCTATTGATTTGGTTTGGCCAACTAGATTGATTTTTCTTGCAATGGGAGAGATGCTTTGTAATGGGTTCAATCTTGCGGTGCTCAATCCTAGTGACAGAAGGGTACTAAAAGCACAAGTGCTCCCTGGGTGATTTTGGTAATTAATGTCAACATATCTCTTGTTGGACTAATGCTTTTATCTAGTGTATTTCAGAAAAGTTCAACAATGGCGTGGAAAGAACAAGAGGATGTGGAACCCCTTCAAGGTGTCAAGGGCATGCATTGGCAAAAGGTCAAGACTCTTCATTTCTATTTTAGTGATCCAATATCACATTGAGTCCATAGAAAGCCAATACTATTAAAAGGGGATGAGGTGTTGCTTAAAGGCTTGCTTGCTCAAATGCTTAGTGATATTGCTCCAAAACCCTCAACCACTTTCTCATTCCAAATATGTCAAAACCCTAAACTCCAACTCGGCCTCATGGATTCTTTCTATGCAGCGCCACCAAGTTCATATGACATAGCCACAGCCAGGAACCCTAACAGTTCGGTCACACCAATACGGATCTCGGTCTCACCAAGTTGGCCTTGCTAATTCTCTGTCGCCTGTTGCAATTATTTCGGTCTCACTGAAATACAGATCGGTCTCACCGAGTCGGCTTAACCAATTCTCTGTTGCCCTATTACTTCAGTTCAGCTCCACCGAGTTGATGCAATTGGCGCCACTGAGATGAGGTTTTCCCTTAGACCTAGCACGTCGGTCCCACCGAGTTGTTCCAGTCTGTCCCATCGAGATTCCTAACGTTCACATTTTGAACTAAATCGGTCTCATCGAGTTCATCTATTCAGTCTGACCGAGTTGGGTCAAATGTGTGTAATGGTTGGATTTTGTGTGGAGGCTATATATGCCCCTCCACCCCCTTCTCCATATGTGAGAGAGCCATCAGAACGTGCCTACACTTCTAGCATACATTTTCTGAGAGAGAACCACCTACTCATGTGTTGAGATCACGATATACCAATCCTACCACAAGAATCTTGATTTCTAGGCTTCCCCAAGTTGCTTTCCACTCAAATCATCTTTCCATCATATCCAATTCTGTGAGAGAGAGTTGAGTTTTGGGGACACTATCATCTGGAGCACAAGAGCAAGGAGTTCATCATCAACACAACATCTATTGCCTTTTGGAGAGAGGTGTCTCCTAGATTGGTTACGTGTCTCTTGGGAGCCTCCGTCAAGTTGTGGAGTTGAACCAAGAAGTTTGTAAGGGCAAGGAGATCGCCTACTTCATGAAGATCTACCCAACTGAGGCAAGTTCTTCGTGGGCGATGGCCATGGTGGGATGACAAGGTTGATTCTTCACGGACCCTTCGTGGGTGGAGTCCTCCGTGGGCTCGCACAATCGTTACCCTTCATGGCTTGAAGTCTCCATCAACGTGGACGTATGATAGCACCACCTATCGGAACCATGCCAAAAATCTCCGTGTCATCATTGTGTTTGCATTCTCCAATCCCATCCTTTACTTTCTTGCAATTATCATGCTTTAGTCTTGCCGCTGCATATACTCTTGTCATGCTTGCTTGCAATGTATTGTGGATTCTTAAACTTGTGCTAAAACTCCACCTTAACTTGAACAACATAAAAATTGCCAATTTTACTTGTGAAGGGTCTAATCACCCCCCCATAGACCCCTCTTCTCGGTCCTTTCAATTGGTATCAGAGCATTGGTCTCCATTGCTTTGGTTTAACCACCATTGGAGGAAGATGGATGAGTCTATGATCGGGAGTATTAGACATAGAGTGACTATGCTTGACAAAGAGTTCTATAATTCTTGGAAGAATGAGATGCTTGAGATTTTCAATGAATATGACTTGAACAAGTATATTACTAGCCCTTATGCACCCCCATTGATCCTTTGCATCCTACCCTCGATGAGTATCTTGACATGACCCGCAATCTTAGAACTATTGATCTTATCATTAGAGGATTTCCTAGAAATTAAATATCTTGAGGAGCGCTTTCCAAACTATTCCTTGAAAAATCTATATGAGATTCTTCAAAAGTCCATTGCTTTTCAAAATATGGATCCTAGTGATCCTAAATTTGATGAATGTCTATTTGAGCTTTGTGACCTTATGCGTGCCAAAGGAAATGTTGGAGTCATTAGTAGCATCATTTCATAAACTATTAGAATTCATAAGCATGCACATTGTCATGGTCATAAATCTAATGAATCACTCTCTCTAGGTGATGAACATTCATATGATGATATTGAGCATGGATACTATGATGAGAATGATGATAGTGACTTTGATCTTGATGAGTCAATGAGACACTTTGGTCTTATGGCTAACCTTCGTGGTTACATGGCCGGAGGAGAGGAATGGATTCTCGATAGTGGATGTACTGATCATATGATCGGAGACAAGGACATGTTCTGTGAGCTAGGTAAGAACGATGGTCCACGCAAGTATGTCATTTTTGGAGATAACTCCAAGGGTAAGGTACTTAGCCTTGGTAAGGTGGCCATTTACAATGGCATCTCTATCCAAAACGTAATGCTCGTTTAATCCCTTGGCTACAATCTACTTTCTATGTCTAGACTAGCTAAGTTAGGTTTCAATGTTCTATTTACTGAAATAGATTGCCAAGTTTTTCGAAGAGATAATCATAATATGGTCTTTACCGGCATTCGTAGAGGTGACCTATACATTGTTGATTTCACTAAGAGAGCTCAACCTCGCACTTGCTTAATTGCTAAATCTTCTGAAGGTTGGTTATGGCATAGAAGGTTAGGTCATGTGGGCATGCAAAATCTCTATAAGCTTATTAAAGGTGATCATATCCTTGGTGTTAAAGATGTGATATTTGACAAGGATAGACTTTGCAGTGCTTGTCACATAGGAAAACAGGTTGGAGGAAGTTATCCCGTGAAGAACATCATGACCATGAGAAGACCGCTTGAGCTACTTCATATGGACCTTTTTGGTCCCAACGCCTACAAGAGCCTCGGTGGTAACTCGTTCGGTTTGGTCATTGTTGACGATTTTTCAAGATTTACGTGGGTGTTCTTTCTTGATGATAAATCACAGGTCCAAAAGATCTTCAAGAACTTTGCTAGGAAGGCCCAAAACCAATTTGAAATGAAGATCAAGAAGGGTCAAAGCGATAATGGAACGGAGTTCAAGAACGCCAATGTGGATACCTTTCTTGACGAACAAGGGATTTCACATGAGTTCTCGGCTACCTACATGCCTCAACAAAATGGAGTTGTTGAGAGGAAGAACCGGACACTTATAGAGATGGCAAGAACGATGCTTGATGAATACAAAACGCTAAGATACTTTTGGGCAGAAGCGGCTGAGACAACTTGTCATGCTATGAATCGACTATATCTTCACAAGCTTCTCGGAAAGACAACATACGAGCTTCTCACCGGTAACAAACCCCATGTTGGATACTTTCAACTACTTGGCTCAAAGTTTTATATTCTTGATAAGCATCGTCACTCGAAATTTGCTCCTAAGTCTCATGAAGGTTTCCTACTCAGTTATGGCTCTAACTCTCACACTTACCATGTCTACAACAATTTCACCTGAAAGGTTGAAGAGACGGTAGATGTGAAGTTTGATGAATCTAACGACTCACAAGTAGAGAAATTGCCAATTGATGTAGGAGGCAAAGATCCTTCGGAAGAAATCCAAGATTTGTCCATTGGCAAGATTCGCCCAATGGAGGTGAAGGAGAGTACTTCTTCCGTTCAAGTGGAAGCCTCAACTTCACATCAAGGTGAACCACAAGTTGACTTGGAGGCATCCACAAGTGGAACACGTCAAGACGGAGAAAATGAGGAAGTACAAAAAGACGAACCACCTCAACCTCTTTCTCCACCTCCATAAGAGAACGACAACACCAACAACAATGAAGGAGGGGAATAAGGAGAAGACAATGAAGAGGTTGTTCCACCCCAACCCAAACAAAAGCTCTCACATGTTAGAGCAAGAGTCACAAGAGACCACCCCATTGAACAAATTTTCGATGATATTCAAGCCTAAAGAATTACTCACTCTAAAACTTGTCTGGCTAACTTTTGTGAACACTACTCATTCATTTCTAGTGTTGAACCTATGAAGCTTTAAGAAGCTCTTGAGGATCCAGATTGGGTGAATGCTATGCACGAAGAGCTACACAACTTCGAGAGAAATCAAGTGTGGACATTGGTTGAAAAGCCCGATGACAATCACATTGTCATTGGAACCAAATGGGTGTTTCGAAATAAGCAAGATGAAGATGGACAAGTTGTACGCAACAAGGCTCATCTCGTCGCTCAAAGCTACACTCAAGTCGAAGGTATGGACTATGGTCAGATATATGCCCCCATTTCTAGACTTGAGTCCATACGCATCTTACTTGCTTATGCCGATCACCATGATATCACTTTATACCAAATGGACATTAAGAGTGCTTTTCTTAATAGAGAAGTTGAGGAAGAGGTGTATGTTAAACAACCTCCCGGCTTTGTCAATCCTAAGAAACCTAATCATGTCTACAAACTTCACAAAGCTCTTTATTTTCTTCAACAAGCTCCTAGAGCATGGCATAAATGCTTGACCAAGTTTCTTATTGAAAAAGGCTTTGAAATTGGGAAGATTGATTCTACACTTTTTACTAAAAGGGTTAATGGTGAATTATTTGTGTGCCAAATTTATGTGGATGATATCATATTTGGTTCTACTAACCCCCATTTTAGTGAAAAATTTGGAAGGCTAATGTCTGAGAAGTTTAAGATGTCTATGATGAGTGAACTCAACTTTTTTCCTTGGTTTACAAATCAAGCAAACTAAGGAAGGTACCTTTTTCTCTCAAACAAAGTATACCAAGGACCTTTTCAAGAAGTTCAACATGCAAGAAAGCAAAGGTATGAAAACACCCATGCCTACTAGTGGACATCTTGACTTGACTAAGGATGGCAAACTGGTTGACCAAAAGGTTTACCGCTCTATGATTGGTTCATTGTTATATCTATGTGCCTCCCGTCCCGATATTATGCTAAGTGTGTGCATGTGTGCACGATATCAAGAGGCCCCTAAAGAGTGTCATCTTAAGGCCATGAAAAGGATAGTGAGATACTTAATCCATACACCAAACTTTGGCATTTGGTATCCCAAGAGGTCATCTTTTGATCTTGTAGTCTACTCCGATTCGGACTATGCCAGTGACAAGGTTGATAGAAAGTCCACTTCAGGTGCTTGTCAATTTCTTGGTAGATCCCTTGTATCTTGGTCCTCCAAGAAACAAAACTTGGTATCCTTATCCACTGCCAAAGCGGAATACATTTCCACCAAATCATGTCGTGCTCAATTACTTTTGATGACCCAAACCCCTAAGGATTGTGGGATACATGTGAAACATATTCCGTTGCTTTGTGATAATGGAAGTGCTATTAAGATTGCTCACAATCCCGTGAAACATTCTTGAACTAAGCACATTGAAGTTCATCATCATTTCATTCAAGATCATGTTGCTAAAGGAGACATCAATCTTAAGCATGTTCGTACCGATAAGCAATTGGCAGATATATTCACCAAACCGCTTGATGAGAAAGTATTTTGTCGTTTGAGAGGTGAATTGAATATCATTGATGCCTCAAACTTGGAGTAGAAACTCCATTTGGATACATGCAAGGCATGAGCCTTTGTATGACTAATCCTTGATATTTCTCTTATGATGATGATCATATGTCTTGGATCTATACTAGTACCTTTGCATGTTATCTAACCCTTGTAAGTACTTGCATGAACCTAAATCTATGAGATTGCAAGTCACTCAGATTTTGAGCAATCTCTACATCACCAAGTTCGTATGATATGGTTGTTGAATACAAGGAAGCAAGAACCCACTCAACATATCTTTTGACTATTTTTTTATGAAAAATTTCATGATAGTCATTTTGGATACACAAGTGCTCTTCCTTGCAAGACTAACCCATGTAGGAAGATGAACACAAACGACTAGTGGTGCTCACAACTCTTGATGGACAACATCAACCTTGAGCACCCAACACAAGTTCGACTACATGATCAAGATCAACACCACAACCCAAGGTATGTGATTCCATCTTAGAGAAGCTTTGCCCCAAGTCATGAGTCAAAGTAACTCAAAACGGTGTGAATACATCAAAATGCTTAAACGCAAAATAGTAACCCCATTTTGAGCTTAAACGATGAGTATGACTTACGATCAAGTGCTATCACTTGACTCATCAGTCAATATACTCTAATATAGGTGACTTTGTCGCTGACCCTCTCTAGATGAAGCTCTCTAATGTTCTTTTGAACAATTGCTTTTTTCCATTTGCATATTTTTCTTGCTACTTTGTCTCTCTCTAAAAAACATCACAAAAACTTCATCTAGATCTCTTTTATCTTTTCTATTTTTCATCTGTGATTCTATTGAAAATTCCTTGCAAATCTTTCTATTAATTCCTTGCAAATTCTTATGGGATTTCATTTGCTAAGTGAGCTGACATGACAAAATCTTTTCTATGTGTTGAACTCAATCCCTCCGATCCAAACCTATCGTCTTGACCGCAATACAAGGTCTCCTTGTGAATAGTTCATCGGTATAACCGACATGGACTAACTCGATCTCACTGATAAGTCCCTTATGTTCCTATGTCATTTGGGAGCCACCGATGGAAAACATATTGGTGTCACTGATTTCAACTCTGAGAAAATATTTTGCCATTTCTTACTGCCTACTTTCTTCAGCTCCACTCAATGATTCTTTCCTCTGTCAGCATCATAAGCTACTCACTGCTTTGTAGTGAATCTCTAGGACCACACCTACTTGGCTCATACCCTCGAAGTACCATTCTTGGAAATTGATGTCAAAGGGGGAGAGAGAGAGAGCACATCAAAGCTTATTAAATGAGCACATCTAAGCTCTTCTACAGATGCTTGTTAACAAAGAGGAGAGAAGTCACATGTCTTTAAGAGAGGGGAAAGACATGTCAATATGTTTTATCTCAACTACTGCTAACATTCTTGTTGCTACGATTTTAGTTCATTTTACCCTATCTTGCTTATCTTGCTTTGATTTTATCTCACCGTACCTTCTCCCATTATCCAATATCAGATTCAGGGGGAAGAGTCCATGTCTAAAGGGAGAAAAATCTTTGGAATTCATTGCACATCTTTAAATCTTTGGGGACATGTCTATATCTAAATGAAGTACTCAATACTCACCCATTACATGTCATCCCAATCTTGGTATTCTTGTGGTTCCTTAACATGCTTTATTAGGAGTGTTCTTGTGTTATCTAACCCGGTTATCTCAAGTCCACTCAGCTCAAGATCACAAGGTAAGTATATGCATCACACTCATGTGCATGATGATCTCTTGTTGTTGTACATATTGTTTGCAAGAGGGATTCATAAACATGGAGATACATTTCTAAATCATATCATTTGCACTGATGCATATAGCCAAGATACATGTAACTCTCTCCTTGCTCTGTCATGATTATGCATTCACATATTAGTATATTCTATCTCCACATGATTGCATACACGTAGGGGGAGCTTATGCATGTTACATGTTTCTCAAAAGCTTTACTTGTTACTCTTCATATCATTTACCTAAAGCTTTGATGCATGTTGTCATCAATTACCAATAAGGGGGAGATTGAAAGCACAAGTGCTCCCTGGGTGATTTTGGTAATTAATATCAACATATCTCTTGTTGGACTAATGCTTTTATCTAGTGCATTTTAGACAAGTTCAAAAATGGCATGGAAAGAACAAGAGGATGTGGAACCCCTTCAAGGTGTCAAGGACATGCATTGGCAAAAGCTCAAGACTCTTCATTTCTATTTTAGTGATCCAAGATCACATTGAGTCCAAAGGAAAGCCAATACTATTAAAAGGGGATGAGGTGTTGCTTAATGGCTTGCTTGCTCAAATGCTTAGTGATATTGCTCCAAAACCCTCAACCACTTTCTCATTCCAAATGTGTCAAAACCCCAAACTACAACTCGGCCTCACCGATTCTTTCTATCAGGCGCCACCAAGTTCATATGACATAACCATAGCCAGAAACCCTAACAGTTCGGTCACACATATACGGATCTCGGTCTCACCGAGATGGCCTTGCCAATTCTCTGTTGCAATTATTTCGGTCTCACTAAAATAGCGGTCGGTCTCATCGAGTTGACTTGACCAACTCTCGGTTACCCTATTGCTTCACTTTGGTCCCACCGAGTTGATGCAACCGGCGCCACCGAGATGAGGTTTGCCCTTAGCCCAAGCACATCGGTCCCACCGAGTTGTTCCAGTCGGTCCCACCGAGATTCCTAACATTCATATTTTGAACTAAATCGGTCTCACTGAGTTCATCTATTCGGTCTAACCAAGTTGGGTCAAATGTGTGTAACGGTTGGATTTTGTGTGGAGGCTATATATACCCCTCCACCCCTTCTCCATATGTGAGAGCGCCACCAGAATGTGCCTACACTTCCAGCATAAATTTTCTAAGAGAGAACCACCTACTCATCTGTTGATATCAAGATAAACCAATCCTACTGCAAGAATGTTGATTTCTAGCCTTCCCCAAGTTGCTTTCCACTAAAATCATCTTTCCACCAGATCCAAATCTGTGTGAGAGAGAGTTGAGTGTTGGGGACACTATCATTTGAAGCACAGGAGCAAGGAGTTCATCATCAACACAACATCTATTACCTTTTGGAGAGTGGTGTCTCCTAGATTGGTTAGGTGTCTCTTGGGAGCCTCCGTCAAGTTGTGGAGTTGAACCAAGAAGTTTGTAAGGGAAAGGAGATCGCCTACTTCGTGAAGATCTACCCGGGTGAGGCAAGTCCTTCGTGGGCGATGGCCATGGTGGGATAGACAAGGTTGCTTCTTCGTGGACCCTTCATGGGTGGAGCCCTCCGTGGACTCACACAACCGTTACACTTCGTGGGTTGAAGTCTCCATCTACGTGGACGTAAGATAGCACCACCTATCGGAACCACGTCAAAAATCTCCGTGTCATCGTTGCGTTTGAACTCTCCAATCCCATCCCTTTACTTTCTTGCAATTAGCATGATTTACTCATTATGCTACATATATTCTTGTAGTTCTTACTTGAAATGTATTGTGAATGCTAAAACTTGTGCTAAAACTCCACCTTAACTTGAGCAACATAAAAATTCCCACTTTTACTTGTCAAGGGTCTAATCACCCCCCTCTAGACCCCTCTTCTCGATCCTTTAAGGGACATGACACGTATGTATCATTGCTATTAAGTGTGAAAAGATGTGGTTTATTCATATGTGAGTTTATCTTGCCTACATCATGTCTTCTTGCTTAAGGTGTTACTCCGTTTTCTCATGAACTTAATACACTAGATGCGGGATGGATAGCAATCAATGTTTGGAGTAATAGTAGTAGATGCAGAATCATTTCAGTCTACTTGTCTCAGACGTGATGCCTATGTATGATCATTTCCTTGGATATCGTCATAATTATTTGCTTTTCTATCAATTGCCCAACAGTAATGTGTTTACCCACCATATGCTATTTTCAAGAGAGAAGCCTCTAGTTAAAACTATGGCCCCGTGTCTATTTTTTATCATATAGTAAAACCCCAAAATACATTGCTATATTTTTCTTTTATTTATTTCATTTTGTATTTTTGTCCGATCTATCTATCAAAAACTATATAATTTAATCTTGCTCGTGACCGTTGAGGGATTGACAACCCTTTGTTCGCGATGGGTTGCAAGGATTTGTTGTTTGTGTGCAGGTGCTGCTAACGAGTCATTGCTTGGTTATCCTAGTGGATTGATAATCTTGGTTGTTAACTGAGGGAAATACTTATCTCTATTGCACTGCATCATCCTCTCCTCTTCGGGGAAATCCCAACGCAGTTCACAAGTAGCACCTAACAAGCATATTGGTGTTGGTGCTTTCTTGTGCACACTTGTGTGTAGGATCATGTTATTGCTCTTTAGTATGTGCCTTCTGAGTTACAGTTGGCGGACCTATTCACGAAGGCCCAGCCTAGAGCATAGCATAGATTTTATCTCTGCAAACTCAATGTTGTGGATCCACCATGTGTTCGATGAGGGGTGTTAGAGTTATATATTTATGTTGGCCTTTGGCCTCCCATCTATACCTGTATATATGTCGGCTTTGGCCTCGGGATAAATTATGTTGCTATTCCTGACGGTACATACCCTCGCCTACATTTCACTAACCATGCTACTAAGAATACCCCCTATCAAACTTTGTTTCCATAACAACAACATAACTTATCCGAGGCATCCTATTTTTCTGAATTACGTGCTAATATTGGCATTCTCGAGTACATGGAATTCCTCTTCCATTCTTACTTCTCCACAATAAAGTGTGGTTTTCTTACTTATATTTAATATTGTTAATCTAATATAGCCACTAGTGTTCCAATAGAACCTTATCAGATTCCTAGAAATGAAGAAACAACTTGTGCTAACTTATATAACCTTATGTACCGAGAAAGGACACCTTTTAATGGTCAAGAGATTCGTTGCGAGATATAAGACCCTAAAGCATGTATACATGACTTGAGAGGAAGACTCAAAATATAAATATGAGACCCTACAAGACGAATGCAAGAACCGAGAGGACAAATATGAAAACAAAATTTTATTTTATTTTTTAATAGAATCAACAATATTTTTTGCATAGAACTTCAACGTATCTAACGTACTATTTTAATGTTAAGCAAGTTGCTAAATAGGATTTTAGAATAAATAAAAGGTGAAGTCAAGATTATTTAGCTTATTCTCTTAATTTTCAATCGACTGTTGCTGGATTTATTATATCTCGAGTGTGATTTCCATGAGTGTTTAAGGATTGCTAGTGTCCGGATTTCTTATAAAGTTATTTCACAACTAAGTTTGGGTTTTCTTGGATTTAATAGAAAATAGAAAGACTTCATTATAAACATTAAAACTGAATTAAACTACAAGATAACATAGTAAAATCAACTAATGTGCCAGAAAAATGGAATTTCATCACATCATTGTCTATGTTGTGGTATGGAAGAAAAGGGCTATCTTTCTAAACAAATATTCTAATTTTAGGGTCCAATAGTTAATGCATATTGGCTCTGTTTAGACAATTAAGAAGAGACATATCATACATCTCAGAGGGGCTACAATTGAAGATTAAGCATGATAGATGAATAGGCATGGAAGTTATAATTGTAAATAAACCATGATCAATCCATACATCTTGGTCGAAACATAATCAATAGAAGGATAGCCCAACCATATATTTCTCAAAACAAACAAAAAGGAAAAGAGAGAGAAAACGAAAATCATGATCAACTAAGTCGCGCATATGACTTTCATTGAATAGGGTCTTCCAAAACATTCCATAGGGACCTATGAGATCAAGTAAAAAAGAGGGACCCCTGCAAAAAAGAGTAAAAAGAGGGAAAGTAGAATCAATTCAATATGATATGGGTCAGCGATTCTTCTTGCACCAAAGATCGGGTTCTTTATCCCTCATATACTTAGAATCCTTATTGTTGCAATTTACTTCTATACTTGGATACCTTCCAAAATTATTATATCTATTTGCACAAATACGCCAACGAGGGGGCACCACTTCTATGAATTTATGGGGCTATTTTGTCATGTTCCTTATAGAGAGTTGCCTCGCATGAGAACTGGGGTTATTGAACCATATCAGTCTCTCCAGTTTCTACTCCCTCGGTCCCAAATTACTTGCCTTAGATTTGTCTAGATACGGATGTATCTAGACACATTTTAGTGTTAGATACGACAGTATCTAGACAAATCTAAGACAAGTAATTTAGGGAAAAGGTAATATTAGCATGACATTCATGAATGAAAGTGAAGCAGTTCATGGGAGGGCCACCATCATTTTTCTTCTATGTGTTCCTAATATAAATAATTTGTCCTTATGTTTCGAGGTCTCAAAAAAAGGGCATGGAAAGCGGTTCAAGATTACTTATCTCCCGGTCGTGAACCTAGCAGGTACTACGATAGCACCTACTTTTGATTTCATACTCTTGGACAGTTATAAGTGAAAGGATTGGTATGGTCATCTAGAAGGGGGTTGAATAGGTGACCAACAATTTATAACTTTGTTCTCAAATTTTTAGGCTCAACAAAATATAGGTTGTCTCGACATGCAACTGGGTGGACAACCTATATGAAAAGCACTACGAGCAACACATGCTAGCAAGAGAAAAACACAAAGTGGAAGCTAGCAACAAGTAAAGGTACGAGAAACCACAAGCGGAGACAACGAAGATGAGGATGTGTTTCGGAAGTTCTCTCTGTTGGAGTGGTGTGGAGGCACAATACTCCCCAAGCGTCCCAAGGACTCGCCCTATACTCCTCACACTCCCGCACGATGCATGGTTCCACGAATCTACTAGTAGTGCCTGATGGAGTCAAATCCAGTAGATCTTTAGGTAGGGGGTCCCAAGGTGGAAGCCTTGGCACGATGGTAACAGATGACACAGGGTTACCCATGTTCAGGCTCTCTTGAAGACATGATACTCTACGTGCTACTTGATTGCATTGATTTGGAAGGAGTACAAGTTATAGGTTGATCTACCACAAGGATCATGTGTGTTTAAGAGTTCATGTCTGCGGTCCTCACCCCTTGGCTTATATAGATACTGGGGGTGCCTAGGGTTTATATAGGTCGGTTACATCTAAGGGTAGTCAAAATCAAGGCGACTTCTAAGTCTTGGAGTATGCGCCAAGTCTTCGGGATTATCCATCTTGGAACTACTGGGCCCGACGAACATGGCCCACTAGTTGATCATCTTGGGGTCCTCGGCCCCGCCCACATGGCTGGGAGCCGAAGTGGCAAGCACCCCCTACCTCGGCACGGTCCATGATACCATCAGTAACCCCTGTCGGTCTTCAAGTCAAGGATGATCCTTGGTCATTCAGAGATGCTCTTCGTCTTCAGTCATCGGTCTTGTAAGCTGGTTCAGCAAGTCTTCCATCTGATTTTTTCAAAATGGTCAAACTTTGACCGATAAATTTTATACCTTAGGTATCCGAGGAGTCCTCTAAAATTTCCAAGACCCTTTAATAGAAGCCTTTATTGTTTCTGAGGAGATCCCAGGATCTCAACTCGTGTGCCACTTCCTTAAGGGCGAAGCAATTTCCTACTTGGGACCGAACGACGGCCTGGCCCCATCGTGAAAACTTTGAACGCCTCTACTTCTCCGGGTGTGTTGTCATATCAGGGTTCTTTGTGGCATGTGCGAGTGGCTCAAGGCCCCACCATTGAGACATCCAATCAAACAAGCTGTAACATGCCTTGAGATATGTAAATCGGCTTTATTAACCATCCCCTCGATCCCCATGTGTGCACATTGCACAACGATCGAGGAACACACGAATTTACCGTTGTAGGACTTAAGCGGCAATGAATCCCTGTAAAAAGTCACGACTATAGGGCAGAGAGATTTCACATACCCCATTGCCTACCTTGTTGCTCTACTCCTGCATGTTCTCCTCTTCCTTCATCTGTCTTGAGCGGCTAGCCTAATCGGCCACCATGCGAGAGAACCCACCGCCATGGATTCCACTACTACTTCATCCTTGCACTCTGCCGACCTCCTCGAGAGAGACTGAAAAAGTTGCTCCGTGACCCAAGGTCAATTGGACCGTCTTGCTGCATTAGGATATTTGCCTCAACCGGAGTAAACAAGCCCACTACCTCATCATCACCATCATCACCGAAGAAAGAAACTTGAGTACACGGGTATGGGCACTCCCCTTGGCTTGTGCCAAGCTTGGGGGGTGCCTCAGTATCGTATCACCATAACTTTTATTATCTTTACTTATCTTAGTTCGATCCTTAGCTATTTTGTGATTTAGTAGAATAAAAGTTTAGTATGATATATTTTCGAGTGCTAATTTCGTGATCTATCTATCCATGTAATCAAGATGAGAGTTATATAATAAAGAGTATTTTAAGTTTTGCTTCTTTAATTTTATGTTTCAATCTTAGCAATGAAAATAATGGAAAATATCATATGATAATCCCATGGTGTTGGTGTCAAAACCGGCGGATCTCGGGTAGGGGGTCCCGAACTGTGCGTCTAGGATCAATGGTAACATGAGACGGGGGACACAATGTTTACCCAGGTTCGGGCCCTCTCTATGGAGGCAATACCCTACTTCCTGCTTGATTGATCTTGATGAATATGAGTATTACAAGAGTTGATCTACCACGAGATCGTAATGGCTAAACCCTAAAAGTCTAGTCTGGCTATGATTATTTGGGGCTATCTACGGACCTAGCCCTCCGGTTTATATAGACACGGGAGGGATCTAGGGTTACACAAGGTCGGTTACAGAGAAAAGGAATCTTCATAGTTGATCGCCAAGCTTGCCTTCCACGCCAAGGAGAGTCCTATCCAGACACGAGTAGAGTCTTCGGTCTTTGTATCTTCACGACCCATCAGTCCGGCCCATATCCAATAGGTTGGACTCCCGAGGACCCCTTAGTCCAGGACTCCCTCGGTAGCCCCCCGAACCAGACTTCAATGACGAGGTGTTCGGCGTGCAGATAGTCTTCGGCATTGCAAGGTGGGTTCCCTTTTCCGAATACTCCAAGATATTCTTCGGATGAAACAAAATGTGTCCGGATCTGCAACGCGAGTACCCCATACAGCCGAGTAGAGCATAATATTTCATGAGTCCAACCTGCTGACAACTTTTTGTAACGTGGCATCATGTTTGTCTGGTCATTATTTCGAACTGTTTCCTGTTCCACGTTTCGAGGTGTGATTTTTATTGGCATGTTCTGTCGAAGCAAAGATCATGTCCCCTTATTGCGGGATCCTCATTAATACGAGCGTGGGTAACCCAACCATTCCACGGGAAAGATTCCTTGGGAATAGGCAGGTTTTTAGGCTCGGGAGGAGGCGTTCAATACCTGCTGCCTTTATAAAGGAACCAAGGGCCATCGTTTTATGCCAAACCTCTCCTCAACCTTTCCAACCTCGAGTTCTAGCACCCAAGGTTCGACTTCATTGCTTCAAGCTTCCGCATCATGTCCGGACCCTGCCCTCAAGGCCAATGGGTAGCTTCCTCCGTTACAGAGGAGGACATTGCAAAGATTCGGGCGGCCAGATACCTGACTGCGGAGATCCACCATAGGCTTCCTGCTCAAGGACAGGTTATTCCGACCCCCAAATCCGGGGAGAGGGTCGTATTCATCTCTCACTTCCTCCGAGGGATAGGGTTCGCTCTCCACCCCTTTGTCCCGGGGCTAATGTTTTATTACGGACTAGATTTTCACTATCTAGCTCCGAATTCTTTCCTTCACTTCTCGGTGTTTATTGTCACGTGCGAGGCCTTCCTCCGAATCCCCCCACACTTCGGCTTATGGCTCAAGACCTTTGGTGTGAAGCTAAAGGTAATCGACGGGGAACAAGTGGAGTGCGGCGGCGATGTAGTAAGCCAGCTTACCAACACTCCCTGGCCAAAAGGCTCTTTCACCGAAGCTTCCAATCAATGGCAGCGAGAGTGGTTTTACGTTACGAAACCCCGTAGCACCAAGTGGGCAGCTACACCCGTGTTCCGTTCTGGCCCTCCGTTACAGCTTGCATCATGGGTCAATAAGGGGATGGACTGGGGATCAGTTGATGAAGTGCGGACTCTACAGAGCCGCATCCAAACCCTCCTCGAGAGGGACATCGATCTTGTCAACGTGATTCAAGTAATGATGATCCACCGAATCCTGCCATGCCAGCGTAGGCCTCTCCACATGTGGGAGTTTAATCCGGAAGGGCCACAACCCTCCAACACTTCTTCGGTGCTACGCACAAAGGGATGTGGAAGGTGTTTTTTGGGAAACGAAAACATTGGCCGGACACCTCCGAAGATGTCGGCCTTGACTGCAACCGTCCGGATACCCCGGTAAGCTCCTGTCTTCCGAGCACTTTGTAGTTACGTATATCGCAATACATTACCGAGCAAACTATCTTCTTTTAGGGCTGGATAAAGAAATAGGAACTAATTAGGTGTTCGACCCCCCTTCCCAAAGCCTCAGCAGATCCCGTATTAACAAGGATGCTGGCCCCGGCACCATACCAGATGTCTGCGAAGGAGGACAAGATGGGGAGCGGGAGGACCAAAGAGGGCCTCCATTCCGAAGATATTTTAGACGTCGTGTCCGGGGAGATGAAAATCCCATCGCCCAAAGGCAAAAGTAAAGGGGAAGCCAACATTTGTTCCCCCTGTGGTAAGAAAAGGGCCGTCCCCGAAGATTGGGAAGAAAAGGCTCCCAAACGAGGCAAGATGCCCCTGTCGGGCGGCTCGGGTTTGAAAGATAACATTATTGTGCAGTCGTCCAGCGAGGCCAAGCCTAAATCGTAAGCAAACAAGGCTGTTTTATACATACCCCATTCCTCCCCTGTGACCAGGGTAACATCTAAAATGTATGTTTTTGGCAGCTCGGCGCAAAATCTTTCTCAACAATCATCTTCCTCAGGAGACCTTCTCCTAGAGATGATGGAAAGCGAGGCGCCTCCACCAGTCTCCTCGCCTAATACGGTGGATGATCTCGAGGTGTCGTCCCAGAGGGTCTCTCCTGATCCGCAAGTGATGCGAGGGGTGACGAAAAGATGAACCAAAGATGGCACTTCAGTACCCCAAGGTCCGGGGACCAACAATAAAGGCCCCGGACTATCCGGCTTTCAGCCGGAGACAACTCTAGGGGCGAACGAATGGATCCCTTGGAAGGGAGGTCGTGCTGCTACGGCTGCTTCCAGAGACCCAGAAATGCCGGATATATTGATGAACATGCTGCGACAGGCGTCCGTCTCCGAAGATCATCGTACCTTGATGGGCACGGTGGTTAAAAAGATCCTGTCCGTGAAAAGCAGATTGAATGAAGCCTTCACGAGCCTGCTAAGAGGTTTCGAGGTTTGTGTTGTAATGCTTTCAGTTGTGTTTTATTCACAAAAATACTCCTATGTGTAGATAGTAGCCCCTCAGACTCTGATAGGCTCCCCAAGGGAGGCAAACAGAGGATCAAAAAGTATTTATCCAGGAAATAATATGACTACTTGGAACACAGGCTATTACTTCCCCTTCAACTGCCCGATCCGCGGAGGTTGCGGATCTGCAGCGGAAGATTGATGAGGCGGATAATGACATCACACTGATCAACAAGCATCTTGACGAGGCGCAAGGTATGTTTTTGGGTCAGCCAGTATATTTGTGCATGATAACATGAGCATGAAGATGGAATTGTATACTGAGACATGCATAACTACAGATGGTGCTACTGCGGTGGAGGCCTTTCGGGCTGAGCTTGTCCTTGCCAAGGAACAAACCTGGATGAGTAATCTGGCTGCCCATAAGGCGGCTGAAGAGTTAAAAACTGAACAGGCTGTTCGGCGCCAGTGTGAGGAAAGAATTACTACCATGGCGCGCAAGCTGGAGGAGACCACCATCCGGTGTGAATTCCTTGAGAAAGATAACAAGGCCAAAACGGCCGATCTCGACAAGGCCTTACAATAAGCGAAAGAAGCACTGTTTGAGTCTAGAGCGGCTCGGGAAGAGATTCGGCAAGCTGGGGAGATAGCGGCTGGTAAGCCTTTCTTATTATAGACGAAGTTCAGCGATCCGAAGTATTCCCCGCTTAACCAAATGTGGAGTTCCCCGGACCCATTTTTAGACCTGCGGAAGAGTGCCTCCGATGCGTCGCAATTTTACCAAGTGTAGGAAGGGTGTGCCACGGAGAAGCGTTTTTGGTCACAGTTCGACGCGCCAAAGCGTCAGTTGTTACTAAATGAACAGATGGCCTAGTGGGCCGAGCTCCACAGGATATTTGGTTCCGCCATGAACGACGTCATAGTCCGGCTGTGGCCTACGGAGCCCATTCCAAATAGTTACTTCAGTTTGGTGCAGAGGCTTGTGGATGCGGTGCCGCGTATTGACGCTGTTAAGCGTTCAACATGCATTGAAGGTGCACGGATGGCCTTTGCCCATGTCAAAACATACTGGGCCAAGATGAAGGCCACTGACGTTGCCGCGAGGAGTCCCCCCAAGGGTAAGGACCATCACGCACCCGAACACTATTTCGAGGACGTCTTAGAGGGTGCCTGCTTGATAGAGGGTCAGTGCTTGAAAGATATGATATTTGAATGAAATGTATTAAATTGTAAAAGACAGTATTATGATAATATTATGATTTTTGCTTAAAAGTTTTTGGTTCCTCCTGTGCGGCCGTTGTTTGCATAATCTGAAAGTTTGCCAATCGTCGACTTCAGTCCCCACATAGAAAATACGGGGGTGTTTGGAAAAGCATATGATCACTCTTAACCCAACGTCTTGGTCCATGAATGGAGGTGTCAATGCGGTGAACAAGGCAACCGGACTATAGGGCGTTAACACTTTCACTTAGCCATAGGAGTTTTATGGTGGGTCTGTGACATAAAGCCTGGTATGTACGTTGTTATCCCAATGTGGTGCGTTCACATGTATGACCTAAAGAAAGGTCCTTCGTGTAATACGGAGGGAATCACTAAAGATTCCGATAAGTCGTCGAGTGGTTGACCAGCTCTCGCCGCATCATGGCAGTCAGTTTTCGGTTTTCTCTACTAAGGTGCTCGCCTGGATAGACCAGGGCACAATCGCATTAGTTCTCCCTTTACTACCTTAGCCGATAGAGCGGAACATAAGGTAGCAAGCACAGGAGCCAGGCAACCCAACTATTGACCCAAGACATGATTTGGAGCTGATGCATATAAGGCCAAACTCGCGACGCCGAAATATGCTATAAAGTTGTTCGGACTTATTGGCAATTTAGTTTCTTCCCATATCGAGCCCCTGGCGGGGCGTGTGAAATAACACAAGGAGCAAAATAAAGTTTTTAAGAGAAAAATGAATACAAGATATAAATTATATTCACTAGAACTTGAGTGACATGCCAATCATTGTTTTGTATATAATAACGCCACGACCCTGGCTATTTGACATGCCAAGGGTCAATGGCTGAGGTAGAAGGCACTTTACAGGCTCGCAAAATAGATAGTATGGTCTAAAAAAGTTGTTTTGGACCTCCTGTCGCATGTCTGCGCCGCCTTTCCTCGATGAAGGGGTTCCTTGAAGGGAGTAACTTTTGGATGAATGTACAAACCGGAACTCCGATGGAGTCGGTGAGATGACTAGCCTACGAGTCCCCTATGATAAAGTATAATGAAAAAAAAAGAAAAAGTGGTCAGAAAAGAATTGAAAAGAAAGGGGGTTATAGAAGTACTTGTAGGCCCATCCATATTATGCCTCCGCCGATGCCCATGGTATTTTAAGTGCATAATTATGCATGCGCGTTATAGATTTCGCAGGTGTATGAGGTGGACGGCGGAGGCCAAACTGCTAGTCCAGCTCCATAACTTGTCGGTCCTACCAAATGGGGACCGGCGACTTTATGGCCGACAAGGTACGCAGTTTAATAAGGCCGACTTGTACTCCAGCTGGAGGGAACGTAGTATGATCCTCAGTCCGGAGGGGGTATGTCTCATGCTCCTCTATAGGGGTGTATGTCATGTATACCATGTTTACCGTTTTTACCTCGGGGGGAAATTGCTTCTGACCCGGGTATTTGGTTGGTGAATCTCTTTGTCATCGCTATCACTGGGCGGTCTTTTCCCTTTATGTTCGGTCTTGAGCCTGCCGGCCTGTTTTGAAGACCCAACAGCTTCTGTTGGTGTGATTGGCTGGCTTATCAGGATTGCCATGAATCTGGCAGGGTCGATCCAATATCTTGTCTAAGGTGGATGGCTCATCTCTATTGCCTTCAATGCCTTTTTCCGTTGACCGGGTTTGGGGCCGCTGAATGCGGCGTTGACCGCTGTGTCGCGCGTTCTCTCATTATCATTGCGATGTTTGTGTTTGCTGCGTCGTGGTTTGCCATTGCCGTCTCGGACTTCGGAAGTGCCCGGATCACTGGCGCTGTTGCTTCTACGAGCGAGCCAACTGTCTCTCCCGCGCAAAAGCGGGTCATCAGAGCGGTAAGGGCTGACATGGATTTTGGTTTTTCTTGACAGATGTGGCGGGCGAGCCACTCGTCCCAGATGCTGTGTTTGAAGGCCGCTAGGGCTTCCGCGTCCGGACAGTCGATGATTTGGTCCTTTTTGACTAAGAACCTAGTCCAGAGCTTCCTGGCTGACTCTTCGGGCTGTTGAACTATATGGCTTAAGTCATCGGCGTCTGGTGGCCGGACATATGTACCTTGGAAGTTGTCGTGGAAGGCGTCTTCCAAATCCTCCCAGCTGCCAATAGAGTCTTCGGGCAGACTATTCAACCAGTGCCGAGCTGGACCTTTGAGTTTTAACGGGAGGTATTTGATGGCATGAAGGTCATCTCCGTGGGTCATGTGGATATGGAGAAGGAAATCCTCGATCCATACCACGGGATCAGTTGTTCCATCATATGATTCGATATTCACGGGTTTAAACCCTTTTGGGAATTCGTGCTCCATTACTTCGTCTATGAACCAAAGAGGGTGTGCGGCACCTCTATGTTGGGCCACATTGCGACATAGCTCCGATGGAGTCCATCTGCGGTTTCCGGCCCGGGCGTGACTAGGCTTGTCATGTCCGAATAGATAGCCGTTGTCACATGTTGGGGCACGTCCTCGCGATCCATAGACCGATCTGGTATGTCCTGCTCTATTGTCCAGGTCCTGCCGAAGGTCATATGTGTGACCACGAGCTGTGTTGTCTTTGCCTTTGCGGTGAGGAGGGGCGGGCTGGTGTTTTGCTTGAATTGCCGCTTTGTCCTGACCACGTGGTGGTCGGTTAGCCGCATTGTGCGGTGATGGTATGGGCTCTGGTGCCTCGTCATTGAACTGAGGTAACAATTTGCGCTCCGGGTAAATTTTGACTAGGCGCTTGAGGTCGTATTCTTCGGCTTCTAGGACATCAGTCCATCTGTCATTGAGCAGATCTTAGTCAGCTCGAAGCTGTTACTGCTTCTTTTTCAGGCTCCTTGCAGTGGCTATTAGCCGGCGCTTAAAGCGCTCCTGCTCCTGAGGTTCCTCGGGCACGATAAAATCCTCACTGCCGAGACTCACCTCATCCTCAGAGAGTGGAAGATAATTACTGTCCTCCGAGTCGTCGTTTATGGCTTGTTCGTTAGGGCTAACTTGCCCGTTTTCCCGATCGTCTTGTTCGGCAGTTCGTTCGTCGGGATCTTCTCTGTCTTCGGCACCGTCCGGAGTGTTGTCCTCTCCTGTGTCTATATCGCCGTTTGTTCCATGACGCGACTTAGAGCAGCACCACTGACACCAGCGTTTTGGTTGTATCCCAGGAGGTTTGTCCTCAACTGGATCTGCTTTCTCATTGTCGTTAGTTCTCTTAGGTGTATCCACCATGTATACGTCGTAGGAAGAGGTGGCTATCCAGCGTTCGGTAAACCGCAGGTCTTGGCCCGGTTCCTCATTGGCATTGTCGTCATACCGTCAATGTTTTCGGAGCCATAGTCGAGCGTGTCGGTTGACGGTGTGTATGAAGTGGGCGGTGGGTGGGAAGCAAAATTCTCCGTTATAAATCTCCGGTTCGAACCGGATAGAGTTCGGCTGTGAGCCTCCCACTAAGGATAGTGCTCTTAACGAGTTTAGCACGTCGCCCAGAGGCGAATGCCAAAAGATGTCCGTGACGCTAAATTCGATGATCGATGACCGATCGTGCTCGATATGCGCGGACGCGCATAGTTCGGAATCTGTAGCCGGAGACGGGTCCGTAGTTCCGGTGACATAGATGTCACTTGTAGTTAAGTCTGTGTGCGGCTCCAACGCCGCCGAGACCATGGCTTCCACGGCGGGATTGAGCTTCCTGTCTTTGGATGGCGTGATCTACTCCGGATCTATGGCTGGAGCAGCTACAGGTACTATCTCCTGCGTGTGGACTGATGACAGATTTAGGTCATGTCAATCGTGGTGGCAGAGAGCGGCTGCCGTGGTCTCGAATCCGTCTAAGATCAAGTCTCCACGGATATCTGCGACGTAGTTCAAGTTTCCAAATCTGACCTGGTGGCCAGGAGTGTAGCTTTTGATCTGCTCCAGATGGCCAAGCGAGTTGGCCTGCAGTGCGAAGCCGCCGAACACGAAGATCTGTCCGGGGAGGAAGACTTCTCCTTAGACAACATCATTGTTGATGATTGAAGGAGCCATCAAACCTTTTGAGGACGGCACAGTGGAACTATTAATGAAAGCACCAATGTCGGTGTCAAAACCGGCGGATCTGCGGGTAGGGGGTCCCGAACTGTGCATCTAGGATCGATGGTAACAGGAGACGGGGGACACAATGTTTACCCAAGTTCGGGCCATCTCTATGAAGGTAATGCCATACTTCATGCTTGATTGATCTTGATGAATATGAGTATTACAAGAGTTGATCTACCACGCGATCGTAATGGCTAAACCCTAAAAGTCTAGTCTGGCTATAATTATTCGGGGCTATCTACGGACCTAGCCCTCCGGTTTATATAAACACGGGAGGGATCTAGGGTTACACAAGGTCGGTTACAGAGAAAAGGAATCTTCATAGTTGATCATCAAGCTTGCCTTCCACGCCAAGGAGTCCTATCCGGACACGAGTAGAGTCTTCGGTCTTTGTATCTTCACGGCCCATCAATCCGGCCCATATCTAATAGGTTGGACGCCCGAGGACCCCTTAGTCCAGGACTCCATCACATTGAAAGTAATGACTTTACATAAAGAAGAGTATAAGTGGTAAAATTTATTGGAAGTTAACAAACATAGTGTTGGTCAATGATGCAATTCATGAAAAAATTAATAAGGGAAGAGAAGATTCACATATAAATATACTATCTTGGACATCTTATATGATTGTGAGGCCCCGTTAAGTATTCTATGTCAAATTGTTGATGTTGGACAAGGAAGACAACATAATGAGTTATATTTGATTATATTCACATAGAAGTTATATTGTTATAGATCCTCCAACATGTGGTGCTTGCCCAACACCTTTTCTAGCCAAAAATCCGCACCAAGTAGAGATACTACTTGTGCATACAAAACCCTTAAACCCAATTTCATGTCATGCGAGTCCACTATATCTGCCTATGGATTGAATAAGATCCTTCAAGTAAGTTGTTGTCAGAGCATAAAGCAATAAAAATTGCTTCTAAAGATGTGTTATCTTTTATTGTAAGGGAAACTAAGCTTTGTACGATCTTGTGATGGTAAAGAAATAAAAGTGACGGGCTGCATAATAAAGGTTGCTATCACAAGGGGCAATGTAAAGTGACGTTCCTTTACATTAAGAGCTCGCACATCCGAAAACAAAAGACACATAACAACCTCTGCTTCCCTCTGAGAAGGGCCTATCTCTTACATTTACGTATTTACTTTTCATGCAAGAGTCAATAGTGTTCTCCTCTATTCCTTTTTATTTTTATCTTTTGCGAGCATCATGTGGTGGGGAAAGATCTATACATATATATCTAGTTAGATATGAGTGATCATGAGTTATTATTGTTGACATTACCCTTGCGGTAAATGAGTTTGGAGGCGAAACTATAAGCCCCTGTCTTTCTATGTGTCTGACTGAAACTTTTGCTCCATATATATGCCATCACTGTCAGCAATCATAGAAGACTAAATGATAGTTGAGTATGTGGACTTGCTAAAAAAAGCTCTTACATGAGACCCTTCCTGAAAATATGATGAATTATAATTGCCTAGTTGACCAAGAACATAGTTCGTTAGTTTTCAAGAAAGTTTATGTAGCGACCGACCCGAATGGATCAAGTCTCTGTGCTTAAGTGTCATCCCTGAATCGGTATGCTGACACACACAGTACTCGAGGATTTATAACAGAGGTAAATCACATGTATAAAGTAACGTAAATACTATTACCTCAATCCATATAGCGGAAGTAACAACAAAGTTGTGGATTCCCATCAACACCAACGGCAAAGTTGCGTGTAGACATCGTAACCCTATCGTATCACTTACTCGTCGTAAAATTCCTGCAACATGAGACGTTGCAGGTAGGTAGGTCAGTACATTGAATGTACTGGCAATTTCACACCATAGAATGATAATGAGAATGTCTATCTCTATATGCGTATTTGGCTGGTGGAGGCTCTAAGTTTAATCTTTCATAAAGCTAATTTTTACCTACAACAAAAGGAATAGATTTTATTTAACTACCAAGT
This sequence comes from Triticum aestivum, assembly GCF_018294505.1. Classification (NCBI taxonomy): domain Eukaryota; kingdom Viridiplantae; phylum Streptophyta; class Magnoliopsida; order Poales; family Poaceae; genus Triticum; species Triticum aestivum. The sequence continues at coordinate 322,362,219 of NC_057806.1, read as the reverse complement.
TTATGCCATTATTGAGAAGGTTCCTCCAACTCAATCCCAAAAATTACCAAGTAACAATAGTAACCCAATTCATTGATTAAATAGAGTGATGAGATCAACCACTAATTCAAATACCAGATACTCAAGATGTCCATAACCGGGGACATGGCTAATCATGATTAGTTTGTACACTCTACAGAGGTTTGCGTACTTTTCCCCACAAGACTCGACCACATCCATGATCGAAAGATTGAGACATAGTCTTTCTGAAGCATTAACTCTTTACTCCGGGTAGACAGTACCACCTACTTCCCCCTACATCTGCCTACCACTGAAAGAGGTCACACAACTTACTCAACTATGCCAGAGCCCATAATGGCTTGTGGCTGCACACGAGAGTTTCTAGCATGAATAATCTTATGATCCCTTTAAGCCTGGGTGGCATTCCATAGGGTGATCACACGCGTACTCCAGGATCCCCTTGGGCAAGCACTGGGTTCTCTAGGTGCCCGGGCAAACCACTAGGTGCTCCAGGGTGCCTCAACCAATCCACCCAGATGTATATTAAAATAGCTACCTTAAGTTAACCATTAATTAAAACTCTCACATCTATCATGGATCACTCAAACCAAACCACGTCTACAAGCATAGCATAGAAGTGTAAGCATAAGGTAGAAGTAACTCCCGGGGTTTGAAATAAAGACAATAGGTTCCTACCTCATCAAATACTTCCCAATACCCACATGTTAAACAAGTCCTAACCATGCAGTGTTTGAGGATTGAAACTAATGCATAAAAACTGGGTAGTAAAGGGGTATGATCAAAGTGTTACTTGCCTTGCTGACGATCTGAAAACCCTAGTGACTCGTAGTAGCATGCTTCGCACTCCGGAAACTCTATCATAAACAAACAATAGCATACATAAGCACTCAAGCATAAGATTCAAGGGTAAAACTCAATATAAAAGATCCACACTGAAAATTCAACTGAAGAGCTTCGGTTTGCAAAAAGAATCAATCAAATCGGAGCTACGAAACTCAAACTACGATCAAAAGAAGTTCGAAATCAAAACTGCTTGAAACCAAATTTTAAATTGTCAAAACCATGTTCAAGTTGATTATCTAGAAAGAGGGGAACAATACGAAGATTTTGGCATTGGTTTCACTGGATTTGGACGAACGAGCTAAAAGTAACGAAGGTTTGAAGATCAGGGACTAATCTGTGATAAAAGTAATCGTGGATAGGTCCCTGGCCGAAAATAAAAATAAAAACCTAACGAAGGAACGTTCGCTAACAGAACTAAACTGACGAAATCCGTTCGCTAAAGAAGCTAATCTCATGAACGCTCGCAAAATAAATAGATCAGGAAAACCGGAAAAACCAAAAGAAAACCCGGACGGTTTTGTACCGGTTCGGGACAGTTTTCCGTCGAAAACCGACGACGGCGGTTAGCGAGTCCGGCGGCGGCGACGAACTCCGGCGCGGTGGCGGTTGGCGGCGGCGTGGCTCGGCTGTGGCTGCGGCACGGGGTGAGGAGAGGAGGGGGCCAGGGCGGCTTTATAAAGGGGTCGGGGGGGCTTCCTTGGAGAAGGGGGCGGCGGCGACCCGGAGTCAGGCTCGGACTCCGGCAGCGGGCGGCGGCGGGCCAGCTCGGCTGGGCCTTCGGCCCAGGCGAACGACGGGTTTTTTTTTAAAAATATTTTGCCTGAAAGGAAAAAATCCTAATAAATTACAAAAAAAATTCTAAGAATACCAGAAATAATTTTCACCGTCCAAACCTAATAGGACAAAGTGAACATTTTTTGGCCTAAAAATGCAATTTTCAAAAATGCATATTTTTCTAATTTCAAATAAAATAGCAAATAAAATGCAAATAAAATATTAATTTGATTTTAAATTTTCTCCTCCAATATTCCTCTCTTTTGAAGAAGTCATTTTATCTTCTCTCATTTATTTTTATTATTGGAAATAATTGGAGGGAAAATATTAAAATCAATTTGATCCTCTTTTCAAATTTGAGAAAATTCAAATATGAAAATTTGTGAAATCCCCAACTCTCTCCTTGGGTCCTTGAGTTGCTTAAGATTTCTAGGATCTCAACCAAAATGCAAATAAAATATGATATGCATATGATAGTATAACATCCAAATTGAAAATTGGGATGTTATAGTTTATGATTTATACATCGTTGTTGTGATGAATTGTTACTTGCTCATGAGAAGTCCTATCATAATATATATTGCTACTATGTCCGTATTTTGTTTTTATCAACACCTCTCTCTCTCTCTAAACATGTGGTCATGCTTATCGATATCGACTTTTGCTTGAGGACAAGTCATGATTTCCTACAAGCTTGGGGGAGTTGATACGTCCATTTTGCATCATGATTTCCTACTATTATTCATGATGTTTTTGATCAATATAATACTTTGCGGTGCAATTCTAATGCATTTTCTCTCTTAATTTGCAAGATTTACATGAAGAGGGAGATTGTTGGCAGTTGGAATTCTGGACCCAAAAAAGGTACATCAGAGATACCTATTTTGCGCAACTCCAATTGAGTTGAAATTTTAAGGAGAATTATTTTGGAATATATAAAAAAATACTGGAGAAAAGAAATACAAGAGGGGGCGTGCCCACGAGGCACCAGGGCGCCCACCCCCTAGAAAAAATGAGTGGGGACCATGGCCATCCTTCGAGGCCCATCTTCTCCTATATGATGCCATTTGCCCTAGAAAAAATGAGGGGATGACTTTTGGGATGAAGCGCCACCGTCTCGAGCCAGAACCTACGCAAGAGCACTTTTGCTCTCCGGCGGAGCGATTTCACCGGGGATACTTCCCTCCGGGAGGGGGAAATCGAAGCCATCAACATCACCAACAACCCTTTCATCATATGAGGACCAATCTTCATCAACATCTTAACCAGCACCATCTCATCTCGAACCCTAGTTCATCTTTGTCTCAAAACCTCAGATTGGTACCTGTGGGTTGCTAGTAGTGCTGATTACATCTTATAGTTGATGCTAGTCGATTTATTTGGTGGAAGAGAATATGTTCAGATCCTTGGTGCTATTCAATACCCCTCTGATATTGAGCATGAATATGATATGTGAGTAGTTGCTTTGTTCTTGAGGACATGGCAGAATTCTTTTCATAAGTAATCATGTGAATTTGGTATTCGTTTGATATTTTGATGATATGCATGTTGTTGTTTCCCTTAGTGGTGTCGTGTGAACATCGACTACATGACACTTCACCATACTTGGGCCTAAGGGAAGGCATTGTGGAGTAGTAATTAGATGATGGGTTGCTAGAGTGACAGAAGCTTAAACCCTAATTTATGCGATATTCCGTAAGGGGATGATTTGGATCCATATGTTGCATGCTATGATTAGATTTATCTTAATTCTTCTTTCGTAGTTTCGGATGCTTGCGAAAGGGGGTAATCATAAGTGGGAGGGTTGTTAAATTAAGAACATCACCCAAGCAATGGTCCACCCACATATCAAATTATCAAAGTACCGAACGCGAATCAAACAAACATGATGAAAGTGACAAGATGAAATTCCTGTGTGTCCTCAAGAATGCTTTGCTTACTATAAGAGTTTGTTCTAGCCTATCCTTTGCTACAAAAAGGATTAGGCTACCTTGCTGGACCTTTGTTACTGTTACTACTTGTTGTTCATTACAAATTACCTTGCTATCAAACTAACTGTTACCGATAATTTCAGTGCTTGCAGACAATACCTTGCTGAAAACCGCTTGTCATTTCCTTTTTCTCCTCATTGGGTTCGACACTCTTACTTGTCGAAAGCACTATGATTGATCCCCTATACTTGTGGGTCATCAGGGCGTTACCCCCTTCTTGCCTATACCTCCAAGCAAGCCTTACAAATGGCATCTGAGGACCCGAGCTCGAGATGGGGCCTCGCCCATGATCAGATTGGCCGCACATGTGGCATGTCTATGTCACGGTGGGTTGACCCTTTTCAATGTCATGGCATTGGCGCTTATCCAAGGAATTCAACTGCTATAGCAGTGTGTCCACCCATGTGGGAATACAATGGGGTCAATTATTCGAATCGTGCCTCCGAGGATAATTTTCCAATCGCCAGACACTCGCAAACATGCTAGAATCGATGTTCAAAGGCGAGGATGCAGATTTCCTCAAGGAGCCCCTGTGCGATAGCTTCTCCTCTCACAAACCCGCTCATGTAGTAGGTTTTAACAACTAACCCTTTTCTTTACTGAGCAGGGTATATAACTGCCTAATTAGCTTTTCAATGCGTTTGAGCAGGATTGGGAAATAGTGGACCACCACGCTAGACTCCCTGGCTTCTCAACCGAAGATCTGAGATCGTGATTATGAGCTCGGACTAGCCGACAATACTCGCATCAATGTTTTGTATTGTGACGTCGTATTTTATCACGAGGGCATCAATTGTGAGGAAGTTGTTATCATAACTGATCGCTTTGGCACGTCCCTATCCCCAAGCAACATGACGGGCGTTGAGCGTCCCACCTCGAGGAAGTGAGCCACTATTATAGGTGTTTCTCCTCCTACGGGTGCCTCGGTTCCCTCATCCATGAGATCACTGAACCAAGCGTCAGAGGCAGGATCCCAAAGTAGCCTCAGCACAAGCAAGAGCACATTCAAGGACTCTCGGGCTGGTCATTAGTTCAGGTGATACCGAGGAGCAGGTGCCTCGCTTCTACTCGATAAGCATGACCTCCTGGTTCTTTTAAAGAGATCTGTATGGCTTATTCGGAGAACCCTACATGACCTATATCTCATAGATCTAGCAGTGTTTCTAGGAACATAACTTCCACGCCTCCAACGCTAGGTTCAACGGCGAAACCAATGGTTCCTCCTCGCCCGACAGCTCCTGAAGGTGCCCGAAGCACCACCCTAGTTGATTCCTCGATGATGTCTGTGACTCAATTCGAGGCCGAGAGCATGCTACATCATCGGGAGAAGAAGGTTTATTTGAATAACATGGCTTTCATAACCCAGCAACAAGAGGTTATTCGGTTAGTGGATGAGCACATCGGTGCTGCCCGTTGCTACTTGTGAGCTGCGTTGGGATTTTCCTCGAATAGGAGGGGAGATGTAGTACAGAAGAGATGAATATTTCCCTCAGTGAGAACCAAGTTTTATCAAACTAATAGGAGAATCACGCAAAGCCTCATGACAAAACTTGCACACAAAAAAGCAAATACTTGCACCCAACACGGGCAAGAGGGTTGTCAATCTACTTGAACTCGTTACTTGCAAGGATCAAATCTTGTATAGGTAGATAGATAAATTGAAAGACAAAATAAAAGTAATAAAATTGCAACAAAGGAATTTTGGTTTTTATAATATGATTAAAGTAGACCCGCGGGCCATAGTTTTCACTAGAGGCTTCTCTCTCTCGAAACAATAGCATACGATGGGTAGACAAATTACTGTTGGACAATTGATGGAAAAGCACATAGTTATGATGTTACTCATGGCAATGATCACATATATAAGCATGATGTCCGTGACAAATAGACCGACTTATGTCTGCATCTACTACTATTACTCCACTAATCGACCCCTATCCAGCATGCATCTATGGTATTAAGTTAACCCAATCAATATGAATAAAACCCGTCATTTTACCCTTAATGGAAACAATAAAAATGCATGGCTTGTCCCCTTGTGTCACTGGTATATAGAGCACCGCAAGATTGAACCCATCACAAAGCACCTCTCCCGCTGAAGATAAATCAATCTAGTTGACCAAACCAAACGAATAGATCAGAGAGAAATACAAAGCTATAACATTCATGCATAATAAATTCCAGAAAATACTCAATTACTTCTCATGAATATTCAGATCATAAACCCACAATTCATTGGATCCCAACAAACACACCGCAAAAGAAAATTACATCGGATAGAACTCCAAGAACATCAAGGAGAATATTGTATTGAAGATCAAAGAGAGAGACGAAGCCATCTAGCACTATCTATGGACCCGTAGGGCTGTAGTGAACTACTCACGCATCATCGGATGGTAGCAAGGATGATCTAGAAGCCCTTCATGATCGATTCCCCTTCCGGCAAAGTATTGGAAAAGGCCTCCAGATGGGATCGTGGAAGAACAAAAGCTTGCAGCGACAAAAAAAGTGTTTCAGGTGGCTCTCTCGCATCTCATATGGTCTCCTCCCGGAGCTTCTAGGGTCCCTTCTGGTCTAGAAAAATTAATCCAAAGTTTTTTTCCATTTGGACTTCATTTGATATCGATTCTCTGAAAGCAAAAGATAGCAAGTGGCACTGGCACTAGGTTAATAGGTTAGTCCCAAAAATGATATTAAATAGCATATAAATGCATATAAAGCATCCTAGATTGATAATATAATAGCATGGAACAATCAAAAATTGTAGATACATTGGAGACGTATCACCCATTTGGGGGTTAAGGATGCCGCCACAATTTTTGCCAAGGACTTGGAGGTAAGAAGTTTCTCTAATATTTGTAGCATGAGTCCTTGAACACCTAGTAACCCTCAACGTATGCGCCGACTTCACATCAGAGCAAACATGAGGGATTTTAAACTTTTTTCTAAGGTGTTGCTTCGACAAGGATGATGCCAGAAGACACCTCGGATCCATACAAGTGAAAATCGCAAAGTGCAGTAGCACCTGAGAGTCTGGCCGAGTGTGTAAATTCGACCCGGGGATTGAGAAAACCCCCTCTCTAGGACATATAACTGTAAAAAACATAGAATCTAGTAGCCATCGATCCTTAGGTCGGGTGCCAGAGGATCGACATCCTCGGTTAAATATAATGACTATCTCTTTCACAAGTGTCGCAGAAAAAAGCCCGCCAACTATCCAAAGAGTTAGCGCTGGTCAAGGCCCAGCTCGAGGAGTTGAAAAGGAGGTCAAGCATATCAAGAAATCTACTAGAGAGGCTACACGTAAAATAATTTACAAAACCCATGTTGTGTGGCCCTTTTGGACTTATGGTGATTTACTCGCATCATTTTCTCGTGCAGCGGCATGTCACTACTCTAGAAGAGGATCTGGAAAGTGTTCGGGAAGACGCACACTATTTCCAACCGCAAGAGTTCACTAGGCGTAATGTTCTTAGCAGGCACATTGAAGAGTGTAACAATATTAAGGATGAAAACATGAAGCTGGCCGAGGAGAAAAAACAAGGGTAGGAGCTGGAATAACTCAAATCTCAATTGGTTGCTGCCAAGCAGGAGACAAAACAGGCATGCGAGTTTCTTTCAGGTAAGCGACTTTATGTTTGATCTCTATCATCGGCTTTTGTCATTACTTGAATTTATGTTTTGAACATGCTTTTTCCCGTTTTAGATATTCTGCCCGATCTGCCAGCTGGAGATGTCAGGGTGTCTGAGGGAGTCTTGGGTTAGGGGGTCTCCGGACAGCCGGACTATACCCTTTGGCTGGACTGTTGGACTATGAAGATACAAGATTGAAGACTTCGTCCCGTGTCTCGATGGGACTCTCCTTGGCGTGGAAGGCAAGCTAGGCAATACGGATATGTAGATCTCCTCCCTTATAACAGACTCTGTGTAACGCTAGCCCCCTCCGGTGTCTATATAAACCGGAGGGTTTAGTCCATAGGACAATATATATACAATCATACCATAGGATAGCTTCTAGGGTTTAGCCTCTACGATCTCGTGGTAGATCAACTCTTGTAATACTCATATCATCAAGAACAATCAAGTAGGACGTAGGGTATTACCTCCATCAAGAGGGTCCGAACCTGGGTAAACATCGTGTCCCCTGCCTCCTGTTACCATCCGCCTTAGACGCACAGTTCGGGACCCCCTACCCAAGATCTGCCGGTTTTGACACCGACATTGGTGCTTTCATTGAGAGTTCCACTATGTCGTCACCATAAGGCTTGATGGCTCCTTCGATCATCGGTAACGATGCGGTCCAGGGTGAGGTTTTTCTCCCCGGATAGATCTTTGTATTCAGCGGCTTCGCACTGCGGGCCAATTCGCTTGGCCATCTGGAGCAGATCGAGAGCTACACCCCTGGCCATCAGGTCAGATTCGGAAACTTAAACTACACTGCCGACATCCACGGAGACTTGATCTTCGACGGATTCGAGCCTATGTCAGGTGCGCCGCACAGTCTCGATGAGCACGACATAACTCTGCCATCGGACAGTGTTTGGGAGATCGCATCTGCAACTACTCTGGCCTTCAATCCGGAGCAAATTGCTCCATCCAAGGACGGAGGGATAGACCTCGCCAGGGAGGCCGCACTCTTAGTGGCGATGGAGCCGGATACTGACTTCACCCCTTATGAGAGCCGTGTCGCCGAACCACTGGATTCGTCTCCGACCACGGACTCCGAGTCGCCTGCATCCGTGCCTATCGAATCCAACTGGGCGCCGATCATGGAGTTCACCTCCGCGGATATCTTTTAGCACTCGCCTTTCGGTGATGTGCTAAATTCATTAAGGTATCTCTCCTTGTCAGGAGAACCTTGGTCGAACTATGTCCGGCTAGAATGGGATGCAGACGACGAAGAAATTCGCTGCCCACCCACCACCCACTTAGTAGCCACTGTCGACGACTTAACCGACATGCTCAACTTCGACTCCGAAGACATCGACGGCATGGACGAAGATGCAGGAGACGAACAGGAACCAGCGCCCACAGGGCGCCGGACGGCCATTTCATCACATGACATATACATGGTGGATACACCCAAAGAAGGCAATGGAGAAGAGACAGCGGACGATGGCCCCTCCAAGAAGCAACCCAAGCACCGACGTCAGTGGTGCCGCTCTAAATCCCGCCATAGCAAAAACAGCGATAACAGCGCAAGAGAAAATAACACTCCAGTCGACTCTAGAGGAAACGACGACCACATTGCCCCGGCGGCAGAGCACGATGAAGCTGCAAGCGGTGAACAAAGTACGGATCCGACGTCCGAACACGGCTACGCCGAGGATAAACCTCATCAAACCCCCTCTTGGGAGGAAAACAGTCCGGACAAAGATGCACACATCATCCCGGAAACGCACTTGGAGGAAGAGAACCTCCGCAGAAGGCTTATTGCCACATCGAGGAGTCTGAAGAAGCATAAGCAAAGGCTTAATGCCGCACAAAATACGCTCAACAGCAGGTGGAACAAAGTGCTCGACAATGAAGCAAAGTACAGTGGAATTTACCACACAAAGAGCTATCCAAAGTGCAAGCTATTACCTGAATTCGATGGTGAGGCCTCAGAGCCCACACAGCCAAAAAATGAAACGGCCAACCAGTCGGATCCACCACCTTGTGACCGCGATAGAGCGGCTAACAAAGTCGCACATAAGTCAACACAAGATCTACGTGAGAACTTGCGCCAAAAGTCCGGTACGACCAGATCCAACTATGGATCTAGGAAGCGCGCTCCGGCACAAAATCAAAACCGAATACTACTACCATCTGAACGCTGTGGCACATCCCAATACAGGGGTGTTGCACACCCCCTATGTTTCACCGATGAAGTGCTGGACCACGAATTCCCAGAAGGATTCAAACCAGTGAACATAGAGGCGTACAACGGGACCACAGACCCTGGGGTCTGGATTGAGGACTTTATCCTCCATATCCATATGGCTCGTGGAGACGTTCTCCATGCCATCAAATACGTGCCCCTCAAGCTTAAAGGGCCAGCTCGGCACTGGCTGAAAAGCCTCCCCGAAAACTCAATTGGAAGTTGGGAGGAGCTCGAGGACGCTTTTCGGGCTAATTTTCAAGGGACCTATGTCCGACCTCCGGATGCAGACGATTTAAGCCATATAATTCAATAGCCCGGAGAGTCTGCCCGAAAGCTTTAGAACATGTTTCTCACTAAGAAGAACCAAATCGTCGACTATCCGGACGCTGAAGCCTTAGTAGCTTTCAAACACAGCGTCCGAGATGAATGGCTTGCCAGACACCTCGGCCAAGAAAAAACGAGAACAATGGCAGCCCTAACAAGCCTCATGACCCGCCTTTGCACGGGCGAAGATAGCTGGTTAGCCCGCAGTAGCACCAGCGACCCAAGCACATCCGAAGTCAGGGATGGCAATGGAAAACCATGACACAATAAAAACAAGCGTCGAAATAAAGAATATAGCCCAGATAATACGGCGGTCAACGCCGGTTTCAGGGGCTCTCGACCAGGTCAGCAGAAAAAGCCTTTCAAAGGCAGTAGAGACGGACCGTCTGGCCTAAACAAGATTCTTGACAAACTATGTCAGATTCATGGCACCCCCGATAAACCTGCAAACCACACCCACAGAGAATGCTGGGTTTTCAAGCAGGCCGGTAAGCTAAACGCCGAACACAAAGGGGGGGAGGCACCAAGCGACGATGAGGATGAACCTCGCCATCAAAGCACTAGAGGACAGAAAAAATTCCCACCGGAGGTCAAAATAGTAAACATGATCCATGTGACGAAGAGGAGAAGCAAATATGCACTCTGAGACACACGCGCCATAGAGCCCGTCACCCCTAGGTTCAACCCCTGGTTGGCCTACCCGATCACTTTTGATTGTGGGGATCACACGACAAGCATCTGTCATGAAGGATTGGCTGCCTTGGTGTTAGACCCAATAATAAACGGATACCATCTCACATGAGTCCTCATGGACGGTGGCAGTGGTCTAAATCTGATATATCAGGACACAGTCCGCAAAATGGGGATAAACCCGACACAAATAAGCCACAGTAATACTACCTTCAAGGGAGTAATACCAGGCCAAGAGGCCCGCTGTACGGGCTCTCTATTACCAGAAGTTGTATTCGGTTCTGACAATAACTTCCGAAGCAAAAGGTTAACTTTCTAGATCGCTCCATTCCGAAGTGGCTATCAAGCACTACTCGGAAGAACGGCTTTCGCTTGTTTTAATGCAATACCACATTATGCTTCTCTCAAGCTTAAGATGCCCAGTCCACATGGCACCATCACAGTTAGCGGAAATATTGAGCGTTTTCTACGCGCGGAAGAGTGTGCGGCGGCTTTAACAGCCGAGCACTAGACGTCCTCACCAACCAGAAAAAATGACAGGTCGTCAAGACCACACGCACGATTAGACGAGTCCGGTGCACCATTACATATACACGACATTGGTTTGATGATCAAACCCTCCTAGACGGTACCAGGGGCTTCCCGCGTGTAATCAGGGCTAGTCCGGCTCAACTTGACTTATCTTGAATTTTAATAGTTCATTGATAATAACCAATTTTCTGGCATGGCAACTTTCACCTAAGTTCTTCTCTTTTACAGATGACAATCGTGCTACACCCGTCCAGGACACGGCACAATGGAGACACAGGCGCAGACGTGCAGCAGGGACCCGCTCAAAGGTTTCTTTTTAGATTAAGACCATGCATAAACCTTTTTTACTGTCTCTTGTTGTTCACATCCTCGAAATACTCAATACAACCGAGAAGGATGCTGACGTTATTGGCATGTGGCCACGTCAGGATATTGCACGTACCTGGACACTCGGGGTTTACTATTAAGGGCCTCGTTCAGCCCGACATATGTTATAAAGACCGAATACCTTAGGGAGTGTTCGGCGTCGCGAGTTTGGCCTTATATGCCTCAGCTCCGAATCATGTCTTTGGTCAAATGTTGGGTTTGCCCGGCTCCCACGTTTTGGTACCTTATGTTCCGCTATATCGGCTAAGGTAGCACTGAGAGAACTACTGCGATTGTGCCCTGGTTCATCCGGATGAGCACCTCAGTAGAGAAAGCCGAAAACTAACTGTCATGATAAAGCGCGAGACTGGTCATCCACTCGATGACTCAACGGAATCTTCGGGATTCCTCCGCATTAACGAAGGGCCATTTCCCGGTCATGTATGTACGCGCCCCGTACTCAGACGAGCGCAGAAGTACCAGGGGCTATACAGTAGCCCCACCGTCAAACTCCTATGGCTAAGTGAAAGTGTTAAAGCAATATAGTCCGATTGCCTCGTTCGCTGTGCTACCACCTCCTTAATGGACCAAGACGTCGGATCAAGTGTGAATACACGTTTTTTTGTGAATACCCCCACATTATATGCGTGGGGGCAGAAGCCGACGACTGCAAACTTCCAGGTTATATACATATCTGCATAAACGGCTGCACAGGAGGCATCATAATACTTTCAGGCAAAAGTATAAACATAGCCTTGATAACTCAATAAAATATTGTTTTTACAATGGGAGTACATTTCACTAGAACATAATATTCTTCGAGCACTGCGCCTCTATCGAACGAGCGCCTTCAAGGACCTCTTAAAAGTAGTGCTCGGCAGCTACTCGGCCCACGGCCGAACCCTGTGTTGCAATAGTGGTGGCCTCCATATCTGCCCAGTATGTCTTGACATGGGAAAGTGCCATCCGTGCACCCTCTATGCATGCCGACCTCTTCATAGCGTCGATGTGCAGCACAGCGCCAAGGAATTGTTGCACTAAACTAAAGTAACTATTCGGCCTTGGCCCTCCCGACCACAGATGATCCACAACAGACCTCATGGCAAGTCCGGACAACCTATGGAGCTCGGCCCACTCGGCCATCCGCTCATTCAACAGCAGCGGACGCACTGGAGCATGGAACTGTGACCAGAACAACCTCTCCACTTCACGATCTTTTGACCTTCAAGTACTCGGCCGCATCAGCAGCACTTGCTGCCAAGTCCACGTATGAGTCTGCAAAACTCCATAGTTGATCAAGAGGTGCATACTTCGGATCTCCAAACTTAGTCTACAAAAAAAGGGGTTCCCAGCTGCGATATCTCCATCTTGATGCAGCTCCTCCTTCGTCGCTCGTATTTTCAAGCGGGCTTCCTTGGCTGCTACCGTGGCGTTCTCCAGGTCCGCCGCCTTCGCACGGTTTTCTTCTTCAAGAAGCTAGTAAAGGTTGGCGGCATCTTTCAACTCAACGGCCATCTCGGCCATTCTTTCCTTGCTTTGGCAATGTGCGGCCTGTTCGGCCCTCAGCTCTTCGACTGCCTTTAGAGCGGCCGCATTACTATTCCTGGCTTGTTCCTTGGCTCGGGCAAGTTCCGCCCGGAGGGTCTCCACGGTGGCAGCTCCATCTGCAGGCACAACATATTAAAGATATTGGCATCATGCTCCTCTTACTATGTGTTGATCACCGGAGAAATCACTTACCCTGTGCCTCGTCAAGCCGCTTGTTGACAAGCACGATGTCGGCATCTGCCGCATCAAGTTGCCGCTTTAGCTCGGCAAACTCATCAGTCCGGCTAGCCACCGGACCTTCAGCCACCTGCACATCAAGGCGGTCTTGTTATTACCTAGGACAATGATCCTATGTTTGCCGCCGTTTTCGACGACAACCAGAGTCTCAGGGGCTACTATCTGCATAGGGCACACCTAACGTGTGCGGTATTGTCAAAAACATACACTATTTCACATACCTCAAAGCCTTTCAGCAGACTCATAAAAGCTTCATGCAATCCGCTTTCAGCGGATGAAATCCTTTCAATTACCATACCCATTAGCGTATGATGCGCTTCTGAGATGGTCGCTTGCTCCAGAAGACCCTTCAATGCGTCCGACCGCACACTGTACAGTCCCGGACTCTTTCCGTTGCTCTCTTTAGGAGCCGAATACTGAGGACTCTGGGTAGACAAAGGGTTACCCTCTGGCCTTGGCGGATCAAGAGAGACCCTCTACAACGACACTTCAGGGTTGTCCGCCTCATGAGGCGGGGTGACAGGGGGAGGCGTTTCGCTCTTCATCATCTCCGGAGGAAGATCCCCCGAAGATGAACTTTGTCGAGAAGGGCTATGATCCTAACTACAATATATAAGCTTCCGTTATTGTCTTCGGAAGTAAGGTAGGATATTTTCACTATTAAGTACTTTTTGATTACTTACAGCTCGGTAGAGGGCTAACTCCTGTGCGGACATTGTGCGGCAAGAATACCCTTCGAGGCAGGACCCTCTGGCAAAGATCTCTTCTCCTGTTTGGAAACCTTTGTTTCCGGATCTTTAGAGGTAGTCCTCTTCCTTCCTCGGGGAGAGGGAATGTCAGATTCTTCTCCCTGGTTATCCTCCCTCGCGGAGGCGCTCATTCCCCCGGTTGGGACGAGTAGCGAGTGAGGCCCGCTTTCGGCCTCTTTATCCCCCCCCCTCATCTTCCTTTGAGGGCACCTGATAAGGCGCCGGCTCGAGCATTCGGTCCAGTACTGGATTGGCCAAGCCTTCGGGAAGGGGGGCCGAACACCTGATCATCTTCGCCTTTGTTATCCGGTCCTGGTCAAAGAGCGATTTTTCAGAATGATGTCATGATAAATAAAAAGGACAGCGTGTTCGGCCATGGGATTACTTACTCGGGTATCAGGGCGGTTGCAGCTCAGACCCGCATCCTCGGTGGTGTTCGGACACTCTATTTGGGGTCCGAAGAACAATTTGTACATCTCTTCGAGCGTCATGCCGAGGAAGTGCTGAATAGTTCGTGGTCCTTCCGAGTTGAATTCCCACATACGAAAGGGTCGACGTTTGCAAGGCTGGACTCGACAAACTAGCATAACTTGCATTACCATAACCAGGCCGAAATCTCTCTCAAAGAGATCTCAGATGCGGCTCTGCAATATCGGCACATCCTTTGCTGGACCCCAGCTCAGCCCCCTATTGATCCATGATGTCAGTTGTGGTGGGGGGCCCGAGCGAAAGGCGGGGGCGGCTACCCACTTGGCACTTCGGGGAGCCGTGATATAAAACCACTCCTGCTGCCACAAACTGGACACCTCTGGGAAGGAACCCTCTGGCCATGGAGCATCATCACTTTTGCTTATTACGGCACCTCCGCACTCTGCGTGTCGCCCTTCGATCGTCTTCGGCTTCACATTGAAGGTCTTGAGCCACAAGCCGAAGTGAGGGGTAATGCGGAGGAAGGCCTCACATACGACGATGAACGATGAGATGTGAAGGAGGGAATCTGGGGCCAGATCATGGAAATCCAGCCCATAATAGAACATGAGCCCCTAACAAAGGGATCCAGAGCGAGGCCTATTCCTCGGAGGAAGTGAGAGATGAACACAACACTCTCGTTGGGTTTGGGAGTGGGGATGACCTGCCCTCGGGCGGCCAGCCTATGCGAAATTTCGGCAGTCAGATATATGGCCTCTCTCAGCTTCTTAATGTCCTCCTCTGTGACAGAGAAAGGCATCCACCAACCTTGGAGGTTGGATCTGGACATGGCTAAAGGTTCGAAGCGCCTGACCTGAGCCTGGGGTGTTGGAACTCGAGGCGGGGGAGGGATTCGATTGAGCACAAGAGGAAGAAAGGACATGTCTTGGCCTCTTTGTAAAGAGGGTGAATATCAAGCGTCCTCCTCGCGACTGTTTTGGACTCGCCTAAAATCGAGGAGTCATGCCAACGGGAACGGTCGGGTTACCCACGTCCGTATTGATGAGAATCCCGTAATAAGGGGGACACGATCTCTGCTTCGACAAGACGTGTGAAGAAAACCGCCTCACAATATGTGCAGGGCTGGCTGGGAAAATGGTTTGGATAATGACCGGGCCGTGGCGTGATGTCATGCTATCAAAACATGTCAGCGGATTAGATTTGTGGAAATATTATTCTCTCTATGGTGGTATGTGGAACTTGTTTTGTAGAGCCGGACACTATCCTTGTGTTCAAAATCTTCCATGGAGTATTCGGAGGTGGAACCCGCCTTGCAATGCCGAAGACAAAACTGCGCGCCGGACTTATCGTCATTGAAGCCTGGTTCAGGGGCTACTGAGGGAGTCCTGGATTAGGGGGTCTCCGGACAGCCGGACTATACCCTTTGGCCGGACTGTTGGACTATGAAGATACAAGATTGAAGACTTCGTCCCGTGTCCGGATGGGACTCTCCTTGGCATGGAAGGCAAGCTAGGCAATACGTATATGTAGATCTCCTCCCTTGTAACCGACTCTGTGTAACCCTAGCCCCCTCCGGTGTCTACATAAACCGGAGGGTTTAGTCCATAGGACAATATATATACAATCATACCATAGGCTAGCTTCTAGGGTTTAGCCTCTACGATCTCATGGTAGATCAACTCTTGTAATACTCATATCATCAAGAACAATCAAGCAGGACGTAGGGTATTACCTCCATCAAGAGGGCCCGAACCTGGGTAAACATCGTGTCCCCTGCCTCCTGTTACCATCTGCCTTAGACGCACAGTTCAGGACCCCCTACCCGAGATCCGTCGGTTTTGACACCGACAGTGTCCTTAAAGAATGGCTTGATGAGGTTAAGAGAGCTACATCAACTCACGGGATCAGCCATGGAGGTGGTTTTTCGAGCTCCATGGTAGGGACCAAGCTTTTCTCGGCCGACGACTTCAAGTTGTTCGCGAGCGGGTCAAGGCGTGGAAGATCTCAGCATGGCGAGAAGGTGCTCGGCAAGCATTGGCCATGCTCCAGATGCATTTTCCAACGTTGGAGATTGAGAACATTTCTAGGGTTGGCCCCGCGGGTGACGTTGGGGAGGAAATTAGGCCAGAAGTCAACTTCGAGAATGGCATGCTGATACATCACCAACGTATCCATAATTTTTTATCGTTTCATTTTATTATATTATCAATCTTAGGTACTTTATATGCAAATTTACATCATTTTTGGGAACTAACCTATTAACTAAGTGCCTAGTGTCAGTTTATATTTTTGCCTCTTTTATTGTTTCGTAGAAAAATAGTACCAAATGAAGCCCAATCATGATGAAACTTTATGGTGATTTTTTTTGGACCACAAGGGACCCTAGAATCTTTAGGCCAGAAGACATACGGGAGAGCCACAAGCTCACACGGCGCGCCCCCACGGGGTGCACCACCTGAGCCTGTGGGCCCCACATACATCTGTTTGAACCAATTCCAAACCTATAAATTCCCATAAATCACAAAACCACCAGAGAGCCACCCGAAACAATTTTTCCACTGCCGCAAGCTTCTGTTCTTTCACGATCCCATCTAGAGGCCTTTTCTGGTACTCTGCCAGAGGGGGAATCAATCACGGAGGGCCTCTGCATTAACCTTGTTGCACCTCCGATGATGTGTGAGTAGTTTACCACAGACCTACGGGTCCATAGTGATTAGATAGATGGCTTCTTCTCTCTCTCTTTGACCTTTAATCCAATGTTCTCCTCGGAGTTCTATCCAATGTAATCTTCTTTTGCAGTGTGTTTGTAGGGATCTGATGAATTGTGGGTTTAGGAATGGATTATTCATTAAAATTAATTAAGTCTTTTCTGAACTTTATTATGTATGATTGTTATAGCTATGTAATGCTTTCCGGTCTATTGGTTTTCTATGGCCAAGTTGATTCGTTAATCTTAAGTGGAAGTGGTGCATAGTAGTAGGTTCAATCTTTCAATGTCCTCACCTCGTGATAGGAGTGGTAGCGAGGCACGTATTGTATTGTTGCTACTAAGGATAAAATTACGGGGTTTAATCATATTGCTTGGTTTTATTCTGTCTACATTATATCATCATACTTGAACTTAATATGTAGAGAGGCAAGCATAGAACCGCTCTTGAAATGGAGTAATAGTAGTAGATGCATGCAGGAGTCGGTCTACTTGTCAGGGACGTAATGCCTATTTACATGATCATACCATGAATATCGTCCTAACTCTGTGATTTTCTATCAATTGCCCAACAGTAATTTGTCTATCCACGTATGCTATTTTTATGAGAGAGAATCCTCTAGCGAAAACTATGGCTCCCGGGTCTATTTTAATCATATTAAAAAAACAAATATACCTTGCTACAACTTCCTTTATTTTATTTTATTTTGCAATTTATCTATCTACTATTATTAGATTCGGTCATTGCAATTAACGAGTACAAGGGGATTGACAACCTTCTTGCCCGCATTGGGTGCAAGTATTTGCTCTTGTGTGTGTAGGTGTTGTTGATGGGTATTTGTGTGGATCTCCTATTGGTTCAATATCCTTGGTTCTCTACAAAGGTAAATACTATCTGCTACTATATTGCTTCACCCTTCCTCTTCGGGGAAAATCCCAACGCATCCAATAAGTAGCGGAAAGAACTTCCTGTGCTGTTGCCGGGGAGACATCATCAAACAACTACAGGTTCCTTCATACACATTATCCTTTACTTGTTCTATTTTTTATTTGATTTTATTTGCCTTCTCTTTTTCATCTCCCTCTACTCCTCTAAAAAATCAAAAACACAAAAAAAATATTTTGCTTGCTTGCTTGTTTTGCCATTATGGCCAGTTCTCATCCAGAGACTCCCATTCCTCCTTACCTTGGTGAGAGTAATGAGATCTTAAACTTTGAACAGTTAAATGATGAAAATTTAAAAGAAGCTTGGGATAGACTACTAGAGATGCAAGAAAGAGCTAATCCAAAATGTCATGTTAAATTACTTCTCAGAAGCTTTTATGTTGGTTTGACTTTTCATCATAGACAAGTGCTAGAGTTAATATTTGAAAGGACTTCATTGGGAATAATGCTTTTGACACTTATGAAGAGATGAGGGGTATTCTAGGACAACCAAAAATAGAAACTACTGAACCTACTAGTTATCGTCAAACTGAATTAATTAAAGAAACCAAAGCTAGTATGGAGGCTCGTCTTAAAGGGTTGTATAATCTTCCTACCAAAGTTAATGGTAATATAATCTCAAAATTTTGCTTTTTATTTCTGTTTTAGTGTGATGACATGATTATTGCTACTGTAATGATTGTGGTTTATCTTTTAATTAGTGTTTGTGCCAAGTAAAGCCTTTGCTCTATGCAAACTACCAGACAATCGGGTACAAAAGAATCGACTCCCACTTCTCAAAAAACTTTCACTTGTACTGGTTTATATGTCAGAGGCCTCACTGCACAACATCATCCAATCCAGTTGCCCTTCCCTGGAGTGCTTGGTGCTTGTTTTCATAGTTAAAATCAGCTGTCTCTGAATAAAGTAGCCTAACCTTGTAAGAACTAGAATTTCTTCTGATGAAGTGGAGCTCATCATCGAAGATGCCCCTTCACTTCAAAGGTTGATCCTTGATTCTCGTTATTCACTTTCACAAATAACTATCATCTCTACGCCTAAAGTGGAGACCTTGGGTGTAATTCATGATCTCTGTGATCATTTCAAGATGGTGTTTGGCCCCATAGTTATTTAGGTACTATATAATATCATATACACTTTTGTAATCATAAGGTGGTTGTTCATTTGTGTGCATAAGTTTTATATCATCTTGGAGTACACTTTTTGTACTAATATTATGTTCCATGCTCAATGAAGAGTTTGTCCATAGATAGCCTATCAATGGTGCTAGATTCCGTTAAGATATTATATATAAGTATGAATAGTTTTGATATGAAGAAGATTATTTGCTTGATGAAATGCTTTCCATGTCTGGAGAAGTTGTATATAAAGGTGATAATTTCACACACATTGGAAGCCCATATATGGTGTACTAGAATTAACTGTTCATTTGTTGCTCTTTCGACATACTCTTTTTTTAGACCTTAACTGTTTTCAATCTTCATGTCCATTTAGGAAACAAGACGGGGTAAAAAGGTACAACTAATTGGTGGCGTCGTAAGCACCAGGATTTTCTCGGGTCTCATGACATTCGTTTGAAGACAATAACGCTGAAACGATATGTAGCCAACCATGCAAACCCAAGATTTTTCATATTCTTCCTACTGAATGTGAGGGTACTATTATCCATCAGACTTAAGTTTACTAGCAGCAATGTGTGGACGGATGGGTACGTCAAAGAGAAAAAAAGGATTCTCGGGTGTACAAAAGGGCTTCTAAACATGCCCGACTTCTATTTACAACATCTTGTGGTCATATTCCAATAAATTTTATGACCCAGGATGTTCATTTTATGGATCTGACCGATCCATTTGACTGTAACTACTGAAAACAGTGCTGGAGTTAGATGTTGTTGCCCTTTTCAATCTAAGTTTTTTCTAAACCTAATGAAGAATTAACCCTCATGCTTTTGTACAGTTTGTAAGCTGGAGCTACGTTGTTGCCCTTTTCAACTCGTCTATGGATGTCATATTTTGTTTGAAACAAGTCAAATGGCTTGCCATTTCTCTAGTTAAGAGAGAAATATTATAACAAATCCCAACCAAAGGAAATAACATCACTCTCGCCGGCTCCTTGAGCTCATTGTGCATTACAGAACCCAAGTGCTTAGCACTCCATAGCACTCACAAACTTATTTTTGAGCTAGCACACCAAATGTGTTCTAATTCTTATAAGAAAGGTTGCATGGTCGTGAAAGTTTTGGATTCTGACATTTGGGACCCACAAGGAAAAGGTCTATATAAGGTGGCGTTGTAACACCCCGGATGTAACTTTCCATATTTGTAACTCCGACATTTGCCATTTTTGGCGATGTGATATGATATTCCTTTTGTGGTTGGGTTTTTGTCTTCGTTTTGCATTTTTTTCATGTCATGCATTTCATATCATGTCATCATGTGCATCGCATTTTCATACGTGTTCGTCTCATGCAACCGAGCAATTTCCATGTTGTCCGTTTCGCAATCCGACGCTCTCTTGTGCCCCGTCGCACCCCTCTTGTCTCTTTTCGTGAGTGGGATAAAAACGTTCTCGGAATGGGCCGAGATTTGTCAAGTGGCCTTGGTACATCACTGGTAGACCGCCTGTCAAATTTCGTTCCATTTGGAGGTCGTTTGATGCCCCAACGGTTAACCGGGTAACCGCAAAAGCCAACTCTTTATCCCTTTCTTATTCAGTACATGGGATTGTGTGAAGATTACCCCTCTTGCGACAAAACTACATGCGGTTATGCCTCTAAGTCGTGCCTCGACATGTGGGAGATATAGTCGCGTTGTGGGCGTTACAGGCGTCGACTTAGTCAACAAACAATTCTACCAGCCAGCCGTTGGATTAACATCCAACGTCTATCATGTTTCTTCTATCTCTTGTCTTCTTCCTCCAACTTCCCAAATGAAACCATGTCGTCGGTCCCACCTGCTCCCACCTTCCACGGCTGGCTGCACCTTCACCCACGCATCGCCGCCCCATCATACCCTCAAACATCGGCCAGTCCATCCCTCTACTCCCCCACATGTCATGTTATTCTCCGGCGACGTCCACACCCGCACCCGAACCAGTCAACCCTCGTATTCTCCTCCGGTTGTGACTACACTACCGCATCTTCCAGGCTCCTGTCCATTCATGTTCGAGGCCTCATGGTCATCCTCCGCCTTGGTTCGCTTGCCGCGCGGTGCCATTTGGCATTGTCAACATGGTCAACAACCGAGAGAAATTAGGAGATGACTGTATGTGGAGAGGATGGCGGTAGGGACCCACCAGGGTCACGGAAGTATGCAAGCAAGTGCCTCCATAGTACGATCCAAAAAATGCTTCCTCCTAATGGTTTGACATATGGGTCCCAAACCATTGTCGATGTAGTCAATAAATGAGAGAACTGCACAACGAGCGGCTAACACAGGTAACCTAGCAACTCACACGGTTGTTTTTTTGTTTTTGACACGGAGTAGGGTATCAACTGGGTTGTGTGGGAGGTGTGCCCATCTAGCCAAGGCTTCTATTTTATGTTTACCGCATGACCAACCCAATTGTTTTCTTCCTTTCTGAAAATAGCTAGCATACTTCTTTTTTTTGCAAAATACCCAACCGAGGCCTACTTGCTTTTCTTAGCCGTGCAGTGATGCAAATCTTTCAAAACAAGGAGGGATGCATTTAGTTTGCCCAGAAAATGGGCTATAAGTAGTAATAAATGGGCTGTAAATTTCAAAAACACAGCAAACAGAAAATTAGTTTCAAATTTGAAAAAAAAATAGGATTTTGAGATTTTAAATTTCATTGATTTTTTTGTGGGGGAATTTAGTTTGATTTTAAATTAATATAAATTTATTTTTCAAATTAGTTTGAATTTGACTCGAAATTCCAGGATTAAAAATAGTTCGGACCCCACCGAAATATGCAAATTTTCGTTGAGTTTTTTAACCGTGCCCAGAATGTGGGCTGTAATGCTAACAAAAAGAATATGAACTTCAAAAAAATCCTTAAGAATTAGCAGATGGGTTGTAAATTATTAAAAAACATTGGCAAATGGGGATGTATGCTATTTGCCACAGATTTGGAGTCTGGCTTGTGGGCCTACTATGTTGATGCGTACGCAGGGCATTGTCAACTTAGTCAACAAACGATTCTAGTGGGAGTGACCATTGGATGATAATCCAACGGCCATGCTACTCCAGCCGCCCAAACCAGCGCCTGCGGGATCGCCTACTCCCGCCTCCCATGGCCGGCTGTAGTCCCGCGCGATCACTGCCCTACCCTACTCCCACCACTGGCCAGGTCATCCCTCTACTCACCCACACCTCCTATTATTCTCCGATGACGGCAGCCTCACACCGCAGCCGAACCAGTCAACCCTCTTACTCCCCACAACATGGGCATCCATTGTAGTGCCTTCGCCGGCTCCGGGTCATTCCCTTCCTAGGCCTCATCGTCGTCCACCGCGTTCGTGATCTTAGTGCGGCATGGTCAACATGGTAAACAAATGACAGCCATCGATAAAGGGATGTACATTGAGAGGCTGACAGTAGGGACCCACATGGTCCAGCGCCGCATGGACAACTGGGACCCACGAGCAACATCCTCGCATGCAAGGAAGTGTCTCCTTATTACGTGGAAAAAAGTTTCCTTCCCCTGACACATGGGACACACCACCTACATCTTCACACACATGGAGGTGCCTCCTTATTACGTGAAAAAATGATTCCTACAGGGACCCACGAGCTACATCATCGCATGGAAGAAAGTGCCTCCTTACTATGAGAAAAAAAATCGAATCGTCCACCTGACAGTTGCGACCCACCAGCTATATCTTCGCACAGAAGGAACTGCCTCCTTATTACGTGAAAATAAAACGATTCCTCCCCCTGATAGCAAGGACCCACCAGCTACATCTTCGCACGCAAGGAAGTGCCTCCTCATTACGTGAATTTTTTTAATCCTCCACCTGATAGCTGGGACCCACCAGCTATATCTTCGCATGAAAGGAACTGCCTCCTTATTACACGAGAAAAAACGATTCCTCCCCCTGACAGCTGGGACACACCAACTACATCTTCACACGCAAGGAAGTGCCTCCTTATCACGCGAAAAAATCAACCCCCCACCTGACAGATGGCACCCACCAGCTATGTCTTCGCATCGAAGGAACTGCCTTCTTATTACGCGAAAACAATGATTCCTCCCCCTAATAGTTGGGACCCACTGGCTACATCTTCGCACGCAAGGAAGTACCTCCTTATTACGAAAAAAATCTAATCCTCCCCATGACAGCTAGGACCCAACAGTTATCTCTTCACACGGAAGGAGGTGCCTCCTTATCCCCCTGACACTTGGAACCCACCAGGTCGAAGTGTTCGTAGCATTATCTGTCTGGTCACAAAAGTGTACGTACATACTGGTTGACCGGTCTCTCTGCCACAATGAACTGTGGCCGAGTAAGGAGCAGTAGCAGTTCAGGCAGTTCTGTCTAAATCATGTACACATACGTGAAACCATGCTGCAAAAAATACAACCATGTATGTACATACGGGAGGAGTCTCAAACGCGTATGACCAGGGCTCGTGTACATCGAGAGGCAACGACATCAATGGTGTTGTGTTCAACGGCAG
The DNA here is from genome assembly GCF_018294505.1 of Triticum aestivum. Lineage (NCBI taxonomy): Eukaryota > Viridiplantae > Streptophyta > Magnoliopsida > Poales > Poaceae > Triticum > Triticum aestivum. The sequence goes on along the minus strand of NC_057806.1, from coordinate 322,338,562 downwards.
CCAACCGGCTGGGTCGGAACGGAGGAAACAGCCTTGTGTTCATCAGGAGCCAAGCAACTGGGTCAGAATGCATCATGTTCATCGAGAGCCAACCTGCTAGGACAGAACAGCCGAAACGGGGTCATGTTCATCGGCTGGGGTCTATTGTACCGCAAAACGGAGGAAACAGAGTTCTTGCCAACCACCTACGGTCGAAACGGGGTCCTGTTCATCGAGAGGGGTATGGCGTACCACAAAACGGAGGAAACAAACTTCTATTCAATAGCCTACAATCAAAACAGGGTCCTGTTGATCGAGAGGGGTCTGGTGTACCGCAAAATGGAGGAAACAGGCTTCTCTCCGACCGTCTACACTTGAAACGGGGTCTTGTTCATCGGGAGGGGTGTGGCGTACCGCAAAATGGGACTCCACAGGCTACGGTTCATCCACCATCGACTTCCTCCGGCCTCCATTGGCTACTTTTCATCCAACATCCACAGGGTCCTGTTCATCCACCCGAACCGGCTGGGGTGTGGCGTATCACCACACGGCCTCCTCAGGGTCCTGTTCATCCAACATCAACCGCCTACTACCACGGGGTCCTATTCATCCAACCTCCACCGGCTGGGGTGAGGCGTACGAGCGGGCGGCATCAATGGGAACTGCTCATCCATAGCCACCCAACTGGCTAGGTCAACTCACCACATCTCACACAAGGGGCTCGATCGATGCAATTCTTGAATCTACATATCATGCACGTGGCAGCAACACGCACTATTGATCAAGTGGCAACCCAACCGTCTACGTCTTGCACAGGGTCCCGATGCAATGTAGCAATTGATCGGCTTCAGTAAGCAGCATTCAGCAACAATCGATCGCTTGGGTTAAGTTTGCAGTGAAGGAATCATTTGGCTTCATTTAGCAGCGAAGGAATCCCTCGAGTTCAGTCAACACTGAAGGCATCAATCGGCTTCAGCATATAGTGGGATCGATCGCTTGTGTTCAGTATGTAGCTAGTGCGATCGCTCGGGTTCAGTAAGTGAATGCCTTGCTCGAGTTTAGTTAGCCAATACCTCACCCATACGCGTGTACGAGAGAAACGTGCTAACCACAATGTATCGCGCAGCCCCGGCCACCCACCATAACCAGGAACTCCCCAAAAAAGTTCTTGCCCTCACTTCTACCACAATTTTTTACGTCATGGACGGTCCAAAGAATGCCATGCAGGTGATGAGAAGTGGGAGCCCACCACATTGTGTGTCATATTTTTTTTCAAAGAAGTAGGAGCCCACCACATCTATGATGATACGTGTTTTTGTCATAATTATCGTCATGGAAGTGTCATATCCATGACATATTTTTTCGTCCGGGCCGTATGTCACAGAAAAGTCTTTTTTTGTAGTACTTCAGGGAGCGCATGGTATGTTCAATCTCACCCTACTGCGGTTGGCATGGCCTTATTTTATGAACATATACTATATATTGCTAAAATTTGGATAAAAGGTGCCACATGCAGCATAGATGTCAAAGATGATTTTTCTATGTTAGGAAAATTAATGATGTACTATTCTATCAATTACTCTCATATCTGCATGACATATTGGCTACATTACCTATTTAATTATATATTGTTGTACTTTGCTTTCAACTATTGCTCAGTTGTCTCAATTACTCCCATGTTTTGCATGATGCTCTATTCTTTCAATATATGTAAAGATCTTATCATTTCCCACAGTACATCCCTTGGTTTGCAAGACATGTGTACAAGGAAATCTTGGCCTTTACTCAGTTGAACACTCTAGGGATGTCAATTAACCACACACCATGGATTTACAATCGCAGTTTCGTTAAAAGTTGATACAGATGGTCACTCCTATTTTGACACGGGCCTTTGGCGAGAATTTTCTAAGTTTTATGTACTGAAAGTTGGCAACAAAATCATGCACCAGAGCCTGGTCCTATCTTGGAAGTTTTCTTCCCCGACGTCATCATCCAACCATGGTCTGATCGAGGTTAGTGTTCTTTCAACTTTTTGCATGTTGCATATTACTTAGAAAAATTAAAGTAATTGTCCTAACTAACTGATCACTATTTAAGCAACCAATTGAGATTTCATTTTCTGACTCTATTCCTAGCTAGTAGCAACTTCTAGTTACCATTTATGTCCACTATTCTTCTGCCCTATTCTGACTCAATATGCACTATCCACCTTTTAGGCAGGATATATTGGAAGCATAGCTAATGATTTGTATGTTAGTCGACATACCAAATTTCACTAGAAATACTTGGAGCATGTTAAAAAAATTGTTGATAATCTAACAGTCCTAACACAACATTTCAATGTTGGATTTGTGATGGGAATAAATCTCCCACTCGTGCACACATTGAACAAGACCAACTGTGCCAACAAAATGCTGGTACAAAGTCTTATTTTTATGTTGTTGTTCATAAACTATATATAGATTCAACGATATGTTACAATTGGTTTTTTTTTCTTCATTGCAACAGAAATTGCCTGTTGCAGCTATTCCTGAATTGATTTCCCGGCGAGGTCCAATCACACTTGTTCCTACTGAGAATGCCAAAGTGATTGCAAGGTACGGCATTTCCCGCACAAATGGAACCATTCACATTAATAGGTTCTCGGTTGTCCTAGAAATGCATCCACATTTGAAAAATGGAGATACTGTTATACCCATGCTCTATGAAGGCACTTAAGGGATATTCATTTTCATTGACGAGATACTTAAGATAATTGTGGTTGTTGGCCCTTTGCTTCATAGTTGGTTGTTACTATCTTAAGTATGTAGATATGGTTGTCAAGGTTGTTAAGTTCACAATTATCAAGTACCATGTTACCTAGATCCGCCTTTTGTGAAATAGTGTCAATTAACCAACCATTATATATTACTCAAATGATGTTTGTTAACTTCTTAAATTTTTATGGAAAGTATTAGTATCACACATAGTTCATTCAGTTTATGTGCGTGCCAAGTAGAGAAGAGGATGTCCATGTTTTTCAAATGGTGGTCAACATCGATGTCCAAAATGCATTTGTATATTAATTATCTATATACCAAAATGAGATGATATATAGATAGGCCAGCCCATACAATTGGCATAATTGACATGCATGAATAGATCAATAGAGCATATATATATATATATGCTCAAATTGGTCCAGTGCCTAGTTCAAGGAGTAATTTACAAACCATTGGCTCGCTAATTCACATCAATATAAAAGAACCGCACAAAAGAGCTACTACACCTAATGCCGACCCAACATGCACAACTGCCATTGTCGATCCTGTCGATCATGGGCTCAGGAGGAGTAATCAAGGAGGTTGTCAAGTCGACGACCTCCACCTTGATCGAACGCACTTGGGGCAGCCTCAACATCGGCACTCGCCGGTGTTGCCTCACACACAGCTCTCACCAGGGCTGACGTGACTGTCGGGTCGGCGTACATCATCTCGGCTGCCGATAAGACGACGACCCTCATCAAGGCTATCGCCACACCTGCCATGCTTGCCCCGGCTCTGGCACTATGTCCTCCTCCATCTGGGACATAAGCCTGCGCCTCATGCATGTCGTGTTGTAGCCATTGTCGTAGTTGTCCTTGATTTGATGGTATCTGGACTATGTGTCGAGGAAACACAACAAGTCGTGTCCGGCGGTAGCATCGATAATTTGATCGATGCGGGGGAGGGGAAGGGACCCTTGGGGCAAGCCTTGTTAAGGTCCTTAAAATCGACACATAGGCGCCAGGATTTGTCCTTCTTTGGTACCATCACCAGGTTTGCTAGCCAGTCCGGATGTTTTATTTCTCTAATGAATCCGGCCTCGAGTAACTTGGCTAGTTCTTCTCCCATGGCTTGTCGCTTGGGTTCGGAGAAACGCCGAAGAGTTTGCTTGACCAGCTTGTATTCCTTTAGAATATTTAGGCTATGCTCGGCTAGCCTGCGTGGGATGCCTAGCATATCTGAAGGATGCCAGGCGAAGATGTCCCGATTCTCGCGTAAGAACTCCCGCAGTGCGGCGTCTGTTATGGGGTTCAGCTGTGCCCCGATGGATGCTGTTTTTGTAGGGTCCGTTGGGTGGACCTAGAATTTGACTATTTCGTCCGCTAGTTTAAAAGAGGTGGACCTGGGTCTTTTGTCGAGTATCACGTCGTCCTTGTCCACTGTAGAGCGCAGCGCAGTTAGTTCTTCGGCCATGAGGGCTTCGGATAACGCTTCGAGGGCCAGTGCGATGGTTTTATTTTCTGCGGAGTGCTATGTCCGGATGACTAGCTAGAGTGATGATTCCATTGGGCCCGGGTATCTTGAGCTTCATGTACCCGTAATGGGGTATAGCTTGGAAAATCGTGAATGCCTCTCGCCCTAGAAGGGCGTGGTATCCGCTACTAAATGGGGTCACTTGGAATGTGATTTCTTCGGACCTGTAATTCTCCGGCGTGCCGAATACCACATCTAGGGTGATTTTTCCCGCACATCGTGCCTCCCGACTAGGGATGATTCCTCTGAAGGTTGTGCTGCTTTGCTCAATGTGGCTCTTGTCTATTTCCATTTTTCTAAGAGTCTCCTCATAGATGAGGTTTAATCCGCTGCCACCATCCATGAGTGCTTTAGTAAGCCGGAAGCCGTCCACAATTGGACTAAGGACCAAAGCAGCTGGAGCTCAGGCTGTGTGGAATTGAGGTCCTTCGCTGGCATTGAAGGTTATGGCCGTGTCGTTCCATGGATTTATCGTTGCGACGTGGCAGACTTCAGCGAGGCTGTGAAGTGCCCGCTTGCGCCTATTGTTTGAGGCGAAAGTCTCAAAGACTGTCAGTAATGTATTGTTATTTTCTGCGGGAGGGTGCTCTGCGGTATTGTTGACGAGGAGATCCTCGCCGCTCCTGGCCACCTGCTGGAGTATCCAACATGCTCTAAGGTTGTGTGTTGGCATGGTATCCGATGTAGTGTGAATTTTGCATGGCCCATTGAGCCATCCCTCTAATACGGTTCCGCGCCCTGTAGTGGGTTTTGGCTTCTTAGTAATTGGATTGGGTGACTTACGAGAGTACACCCTTTTAGTTCGGACAGAGGGTTTAGTTAGAGCCGGAGGATCCCAGAATTGTGTTTGGGTTTTCCAAGTGCTTTCCATCGCACAGTACTTTCGTACTATGGACACCAAGTCAGCGAAGTGTGTTATATCACGGCGACTTATGTCGTCGAGGATTCCCTTGTCCGTGCAATTTTTGCAAAGGAATGAAATTGCGTCTTCCTCATGACAGTCCTTCGCCTTGCTTATTGCAAGGAGGAATCTAGCCCAATAGTGATGTACTGTCTCTTGGGGCTCTTGTCTAATATGGGAAATATCACTTATGTGAGGGTGGGTGGGTAGATTTAAGTCCAAACCCTGGCCCAGTCTAAGACCCAAAGGAGTTTCCGAGCTTGGTAGATCGGGCTCTGGGACGTTGCCCGACGGTACTAGCCTGCTATTCGATTCCAGGTTCGAAGCTTGAGCCATGTCCTCCCGTAGACGGGTATCCGGCTCGGAGAGCTCGGGAATATGGACATAGTTTGTCCTCAAAATAGGGGAAGAATCGCTGCATTGCTCCTCCACCACCGCAATCTGACGGGTAACCGACGGAGAGTTAATCTCCCTTTGGTCGGGTTTAAGCCTGATCCGATCATAGTCCGTAGAGACTCCCAAGGCAGCGATGTGATCCAAGAGCTTGTTCAAATAAAAGAGCTCCATTGGATCCATCTGCTCGGTGAATCCCGAGCCGACGTGGAGGCTGTTTTTGATGACCCGAGAAGTCATCGTCGGCGCGACGGCCGACGGGGCGGTCATGACGAAGCCGCCTAATCGGAGAGTTTGGCCTACAGCCAGGGCTCCCCCAGAGGTAACGTTGTCCCTGACAACAAGATGAGCCATCAGGCCTTATCGTGATGGCACAGTGGAACTCTCAATGAAAGCACCAATGTCGGTGTCAAAACCGGCGGATCTCGGGTAGGGGGTCCCGAACTGTGCGTCTAAGGCGGATGGTAACAGGAGGCGGGGGACACAATGTTTACCCAGGTTCGGGCCCTCGCGATGGAGGTAATACCCTACTTCCTGCTTGATTGATCTTGATGATATGAATATTACAAGAGTTGATCTACCACGAGATTGGAGAGGCTAAACCCTAGAAGCTAGCCTATGATATGATTGTTATTGTCCTATGGACTAAAACCCTTCGGTTTATATAGACACCGGAGGGGCTAGGGTTACACAGAGTCGGTTACAAGGGAGGAGATCTACATATCTGAATCGTCGAGCTTGCCTTCCACGCAAAGGAGAGTCCCATCCGGACACGGGACGAAGTCTTTAATCTGGTATCTTCATAGTCCAATAGTCCGACCAAAGTATATAGTCCAGCTGTCTGAGGACCCCCTAATCCAGGACTCACTCAATGTCTTTGCATGTCGACTTAACCCTGTGCACCATATTGTATGCCATCAACGGCCAGAAGGTGGACATGGGGAAGGCGATGATAGTGAAGCCGAAGGAACAATTGTTCCACAGCCGGCCGATCCCCTGTGGCGTCTTCAAGGTTTCCGTGCCCAGTGTCAAACTGGGCTATGAGAATTTGGCTCCTCCGGTACTAAGGGGAGAAGACAACGAGACCCCGCGGAGGCTTGGAGATTGCAAGAGGTGGGTCCTCACTACAAAAAAAAGACACATCCGTGACATTTTGGTCCAAATGAATTTTTTTCTGTCATACCTATGACACTTCTATGACGATAATTGTGACAAAACCCGGTATCATCATAGATGTGGTGGGGTCCTACTTCTATGACAAAAAATCATGACAGAAAATGGGCTTTTCGTCCTGGGCGGGCCGGAGACGCAATTGCATGACATTCTTTGGGCCGTCCATGACGGAAAAAACTGTGGTAGAAGCCAGGGCGCGGAAAATATCGGGGAGTCCCCGGTTACAGGGGGTGGTCGGGGGCCGAGCGATGAGTGTTTCTCTTGTACGTACGCGCGTGTGTGAGGCATTGGGCTCTAACTAAACCCGAGCGATTGCACTACAGGCTACGTGTTACTGAACCTGAGCGATCGATCGATGGCTGTTAACTGAACCCGATCGAGCGATTCCTTCGCTACTGCTGCTAATTGAAGCCGATCGATGATGCCTCTAGATGAACAGTGAGCGTTGCGGGGGAGGGGGGTGGATGAACAGTTCCCAATGGGTCTGGATGAACAGGACCTCGTGGTGTTGCCTGTGGATGAACAGTACCCCAATCGATCGAGCCGGTTGGGGCTGGATGAACAGGACCCCGTGGAGGGCAGGATGAACAGGACCACCGGCAGGATGAACAGTAGCCCATGGAGGGGTGGTTGAACAGGAGCCCGTGGATAGGGCTGGTTGAACAGTAGCCGGTGGAGTAGCGCACGGTGAAGAGTGGATGAACAGGAGCTCGTGGATGAACAGTCGCAGGTGGAGGCTGGAGGAGGTCGACGGTGGATGAACAGTAGCCCGTGGAGGCTGGAGAGGGTCGATGGTGGAGATGAACAATGTCGCGTGGAGTCCCGTTTTGCGGTATGCCACACCCCTCCTGATGAACAGGACCCCTGTTTCGACCGTAGCGCTCCAACACAAGTCCGTTTCCTCCATTTTGCGGTACGCCACACCCCTCCCGATCAACAGGACCCCCATTTCGACCGTAGGAGGTCCGTTTCCTCCGTTTTGCGGTACGCCAGACCCCTCCCGATGAACAGGATCCCGTTTTAAACGTGGCCGGTCGAACACAAGGTCGTTTCCTCCGTTCTATGGTACGCCAGGCCACGTTTCCATCGGCCGTTCTGTCCAAGCCCTCCCGATGAACACGATGACGCATTCCGTTCTGACCCAGCCGGTTGGCTTGTAACAGCCTGGATTTTTGCCCTTTTCTTTTTCCTTTGATTTTCTGGGATTTCCTGTTTTGATTTGCCTTTCCATGGCTATGAGGGTCTGAAACTTGGGAAGATCATGTCTTCCTAGGTTTTCTAGTGGCTTGTCACCCTCATTATCATTTCAAGATCATCTCATTTCCATCCTTGACCTAACCCAAAATTCTTTTGTTGGTAAATATTCCTTTTCAGATAAAGGAATAACCCTTAAAACCCTAGGTTGTGAAGCAACCTATATTTCTGTCACTCTTAAAATTCCCAAATAATTCTCATAAATTTTTTGGGTCACATCTTCCTCAAATATGGCAAAATATTTCATTGCCATGTTCAAAAATAATCCTCTAATAATTCTTTTCCTATTCTGCCCTAAATGGCACTTTGCAAAGGAAGTGCTATTTATATTTGCTTGATTGACCCCAAACTTCTTGGAAATCTTCTCCTGTCCATATCATTGGCTCATGCCAAAATTCAGCACAATTTGCCGAGTAAATATGTTTCAACAATTTTCCAAAGTTTCTGCCCAGGAAGGAACTTTGTGAAGGAGCTATATTCTAGGCATATCAAATGAGTTGCAATTTTGCAGGGTCTTTCCTAGGGTCAAATAATGACTCTCCACCAAATATGAGCTCATGTAACTCATCTATGTGAGCCCAGCTCCAAACCTTAGTTTCTGGTCAGATTTTCAGTTTGCGAAGCAACAATATTTTATATTGGTTCAATGGAACTGAAACTTTACCAGGACAAGCTTCTACCTATATCAACTACTCCCAACAAGTTTTACCTCAATTGGTTGATCCAATTACCCTGTGTAATTTTTCCAAGTTTCTGTCCAGAATGAAGCTTTGTGAAGCAAGTGCCACTTTGGTATTTCCAAATAGTATGAAATTTTTACAGAAGCTTCATATCATCATAAAACCCCTCTCTGCCAAATTTCAGCTCACAGAGATCAAGTATGTGAGTGCATCATCCAAATCCCCAATTCTGGTCAGTTTTACACTTTGTACTGCAACCACCATCTAAACTCCTCCTCTTAGTCTTATTTTTGGTGATCAGCATCACCTTAGTGTGTGATCATCGCCAGACAAACTCGTTACCTTGTTACCCTGCTGGTTTAACCACAGCAAGTTACAAACACCTTGTTACTGAATTACTTTTGGAGCTAAGTGCAAATCTCTTCTTTGCCCCTGGACCGATTTATTTCCTCCCTTGGACTAAGGGCACCAGGGTCCATCTACTGGACATGATTGGCCACTCTAAAGAGCGCCGCTTGCACCAATGCGCGTGGTGGTCACACTTGCGTCGTGGCTGTAGGCGTGCTCTGGCTGGTTCCGTCCACTATGCTCGTCTCCTTCCTCCTCGTCTCGACCTCAATTCGTGTCCTGGAGCTTCCCTGTGATCGACTGAATCGCCCTGCGTCGCTGCCTCATCGCGGTTCACCATAAATGAGCCGCTAGCTCCATGCCCGTGCCGCGTCCAGCCTCTGCCCGCCATTAAAGCTCGGTCGGGAGCTCGCTCGTGAGCTCTAGAGCTCTCCTCCACGCCTATATAAGGACCCTGAACCCCTCCGCACCTCACCAGCCTCTCCCCAAGCCTCCTCGCCCACCAAAGTCCTCGTCCCTCTCCTCTTTTCGCTGGAGTTCGCCTTGGCCACCACGGTCCCTCCTTGGTCCCGGCTAGCTCGAGCCTCCTCCTCTCCTCCGGTGTTGTCCACTAGATTCCCCGCATCCTTGCACATCGCCCCAACCCCTTGCCCCTCGCCGGAGAGCCCTGGGGTCGCGCCTCCCAAGTCCGGTCGCCGCCTCCACCTTTCGGCCACCTCGTCGTCTCGGCCATCCGATGCTCCTCTCTCCCTCCCATCGCCACCGGAGCCTCCCCCTCCTTCCGGCGAGTCTCCCCGCCCTATCTACCTCACCTCCCCATCACCGGAAGCCCCCTGCCGCCACCGCCCGTCCGCCTCTCTGGCCTCCTCGAGTCGCCGCTGTCCGCCGCTGTTCCAGGCCGCCCCGGCGTCGGTTGACCGCGGGAACGGGTTACGCAGGCCCCGTAGCAGCCGCCCGTGCCCTCCCCTAGGCCGGAGCTGGCCTGGGCCGGCCGGCCCCATCGTCGTTTCCTCCCTGCCCGCCCTGCTCTGCTTCACGCGAGCACAGGGGTGAGGAGCAAGAAGCCACGCCCGATCGCACCCCTGCGCCTGGGACCCACGAGCTAGTGGCCCAGCGCCCTGCCACGTGGATAAGTGGAGGCGCCTTTCAGGTGAGTGCGCTTTCAGTTCTTGAAAGTGTAATCCTCATAGTACGCTTTCATTTGCACGAAAGCGTATTTCCTCCTTCTTTTCTCTAAACTATGTTTTATTTTTCAGAAAGCGTACTACCGATTTTGCGCCTCTGCCTTATCCACTCAGGGGCCTGTTTGCTGAAGTTTATTCACAGATTGGTCCCTGATCTTCAACTCTTCACAACTTTTCAATCGTAACTCCGATTGAGGTGAAACCAGCGCTCACTTCTTCGTCTCATCGAGCTCTATCTTTTGGTAGAATTTTCACCAGGTGGTTTCACAGTGAAAATGACCATTTTGCCCTTGCCTCTAATCAGCCTCCTCCGAGAGAAAACCGTCCGATGTTTCGTTCCGCGGCTTCACCGCACTTCTTCCTGGAGTCTCCATCACCCCAGGAAAGTCACAATACCCACTTGCATGATAGTCATGTAGTAGCCATTGTTTTCAACTTGAATATTTATTAAATGACTGCTTGTTTAAAATATGGTTATCGTTGTTTCGGTAATGCTTCTGGGGTTGTGCTTACTTGTTTGCTATGTTGTTATGCACCTGATTATCATTCCCTGCTAGTTGCCAGTATTACTTTCATATTGCCATGCTTGATAGTAGTACATGTTGGGTTGGTCATGCTCTTCGGTGCATGACTAACGTCGGTTACCGAGTACTGTTAATATGCATTGTTCCGTTGCTGTTAGTTGGTTAAGTGTTACTCGGTGATGTTATTGATAAGTTCTTGCATGTTATTTATGGTTGATGCTAGTGGTCATGTTATGTTATACTATGAGTAGTGTTGCACTTGTAATATTTATGCTCGTCATTATGCCATGTTCAGTTGGAGATTATTTCATAGTTGATATGATGGATAGTTACGTTGCATCCCGTGTTTATGTTGATATCATGCTCATGCTTTGTAATTGCATCATTTTATTTTATCATGGCTCAGCATTTTGCATTCAAGTTTAACCGGATTTAATTGAACTTGAAAAATTGTTGGCTGAGTCATGGTGCCGCCATATCGAAACTGACCAGTGCAACCACACTTACCGTATGGATAAGGTCCTAACTGGGTCTATTGTCATGCATCTCGCCGGTGCCTCCCACGAGGGAAGGTTATGGGCGTGCTTACCCTGATCAGGTAGGTGGACATAACCTTGTGTGCCCGTTGTTTTTATTTTTATGGATCCAGTCCCCGAGTGGGAGTGTCCCCAAGTGGGAGTTTTGACCACGACGGTGGTCGGGGTGTCTTTGGTAGACACGAGGCCACCCAGGACCAGCCCGTTGGGGATTTGGGTCGGAGTGGCCGGGAGAGTGTCACGGCAGTAGATCGGTTTTGTCGGAACGCTATTGGTCCACCCGAATGGGAGTGCGAGGCCATGGGTTCTGTGGTGTGGGTACAGTGTGCTACCTTTGCAGAGTGTCTTTAATCTATCGATAGCCACGCCCGCGTATAAGGGCCCAGTTCGTGTCGGTCCCACCGTGAGTCAACAGTATTAATAATAACTTGATTAATGACAACCCCGATTCGGTGATGAAATAAGTTGGTGGTGATCGCCGTAAGGATCGCGAGTTACTTTGGTGCTGATCACCGTAAGGATCACGAGTTACTTTGGCGATGATCGCCGTAAGGATCATGAGTTACTTTGGTTGTGATCGCCGGAATGATCACCGTGGTATCGAGGATACCGAGTTGTTGGATATTCGTGATGTTGTGCGAGAAATCATGGGTAAAGATCGAGCTCCTTGTGGTCATTTAATGATTACTACGGTATTGTTTATACCAAGCTTGATCTGATCCTGAGATGATCGTGTAATGTCCGAGGTTGGTAAGTGCTGCGTGTGATGGTTGGGAGATAACGCGAGCAGAAAAATTGGTGCATATAGTGTCATCATGTTGCATGCTAGTATCGTCAGATTTATATGTTCATGCCATGCTCATATTGTTCTAGCTGTATCAGGTTCATATTGCCTTTGGATTCTTAGTGGCTATTATGATTACTTTCATGATGGTATCTGGTATTGTTTGGAGTATTACTTTAGATATCATGTGCTCATGTCATGTTGTTATAATGATCTCATGTTAATTCCTGCTTAACCTGTAATTGCCATGCTGTTGTTTGTCTTGAATGCTTCTGGTTAGTGTGAGCTTGCAAGTACATTCAATGTACTGACCTGGCGTGTCATGCCAGCTTGCAGGTCGTGCCTAGATTGCTTGCTTGTTTAGTGTTGTTCCTGTGTTCGCGAGCTAGGATAAACGTTCCAGCCAGAGTCCCTGCGGATTGGAGTCCATCATCGCCGTTCGTTGTTCCGCTGCCAGTAGTTGTTCCGCTGCTTCAAGTATTATGCTGCTTGTATAGAGCAACCGTGGTTGGCGTAGTGTCGTCGTGCCGATGTTATTCATTGTAATATCGGAACCCTTGTAATCATATTCGTGTTCTAATAGAGAGCTGGTTTGTTCTATACTAAGCAGTGCCATATTCCAGAAGACTTCACCTCGATCTCTGGGCTGGAATACAGGGCGTTCCGGTTTTCTCTGAGTCGGGGTGCCACAACGCTTGGTATCAGAGCAGGTCTGGTTGTAGAGCGTCCTAGTCCGCTGGAACGTTAGAAAACGGTAGCATAGGGTCTGCTTGTTGCCCTTGCTCGTTGCATTTGTTTGCTGCATATAGTCTTATTGCGGTTACCATTAACCCTTGTTTCATGCGTAGATGGTGGTCAACTTCCATGAGTTCAGTGCTCTTCCCTTAGCTTCCGGTGCTATTCCTATTGAGTTCAGTGCCACTCCTGCGCCTCTCAGCTTTGCCGCCCTCCTTGGTGACATGTGGCGTAGTATTTATCCCCTCGGAGATCCACCTCATTATCAAGTATTCCAGTTTTCTGCTGGAGGAAGAATTCGGAAATATGTTGCTCATGTTCATCTGTCAGCCCCGATTCCTGTCGGTAAGCGCACCTACAGTTTCCATGGTGTTTACGGCGCTACCCCTGAGCGTGCCATTCAACTCGCCGCAATGGCAGGAGTCACCGGTCTTCGTCACCAAGAGAGCATGGTGCAGGAGAACCGTGCTTATCAATATTATCCCACCATTGTCGAGAATCCTAGGCGAATCCAATTTCCCTCCGTCAACCCTCAAGACGACCCGGCTATCCTAGCCATGTCTTGTTACATGACGGTCGAGTGTCTTCTTATTTCTGAGTTAGTCCGGAACGCCATTCGGGCCAGGAGATTGCTTGGTGTCGCTTTACCTCAGTCTCCGCCAGCTTCTCCAACTCTTCCGCCACGTCCATCCGGAGTTTCAGAGTCAGCGGTTCCACTCGCTACTCCCTTAGCTTCCTCGTCAGTTCGCGAGCGTTTGCTCAAGCGTAGGATGTAGTCCTTCGTGTAGCGATTGTGCATCCGCTGTAGTCTCATGCTTGTGTGTGTCTGTGTGGAGCAGCTTTGTATCTTGTTTGCTGTGTGCTTTGTTGCAATAAATTGTTTTCTCGTGCTTCTTTGTTTTGAATCCTCGGTGTTACCCCCTTATGGAAATTATTCCACGACTGACACCGAATCAGAAGGAGCCGTAAGCAGTACAGATATACACCAAGGAAGTCAGTTAAAATCAATGAGGTTTTCAGCCGACAGCATTGTATTGCAGACATCCGTCCGGATACAAATTGTATTTTGATCAGACTTTCAGCAACAAGTACCTGTCAGAGATACACTTTATCACAGCAAAGATTACATCAGCAAGAGAATAAAATTGGATCGACAGTGCATTTCAAGTCAAAGGTATGGGCTATGCACAATGATTGAATCTGACATAAGTCAAAATTTAAATATTGTGACACCCAGAAGTCAGTCCAATTGCACGGTGAATTCAGTAAGGATAGTCAGACAATTCTTGTCATATCAATAATCAGCTGCCGGATTGACAAATATTATATATGTATATATATATATATATATATATATATATATATATATATATATATATATATATATATATATATATATCATTCCCATCACCAGGAAAATCAGTCCCATCCTTCTCCACAATGTATTGACGAAGTGTACAAAGATAAGGTTCCCAGTCTGCATCAATAGGGTATGAATGGATTCCCATGCAAGATATTTAGTCTTGTCGATAAAATACTGCAAAAGCTTCTGGCATAAGGTACCGAGTCTTCCCTAGCAAGTCTTTAAGGGGGGAAGCTTATAAGGTATGATACCCTGATTTCCTCAATAAGATATCCACCGATGGCTTCGAGCATAAGCCCCCAAACCTTCCTCAGCACGATACCCCGATTGCTTCCGAACGCAAGCTTCCCAGTATTCTTCTGTACGACACTAGTACAAGACATTAAATTATGAATTGTCAGCATATGGCAGTGTTTTCCAAGTGGCAGATCTGCAACAGTTTCGTCTGAAACAAAAATCAGTCAGAACAAAGGTATGCCTTGAGAATCAGATATTAGTTCATTCAGTATGCTGCCAAGTCCATGCAAGTCTCTCAAGGAAGAATTCACGGTACACATCCGATAACCTCACCGGTTACTTATGAAACAAAAACCAGTGGGTGATGCCATAATCAACAAGTCTTGAAGGAAAGACCACATTGAGACCATAATCTTGGCAGTGATTATAAAAATCAACCTCACAAGGTGATATTATTAACCCTGTCACTGTCCGGCATAATCCACAACAGGATTGAGGTGTGTATAACCACACGTGAGCCGGATAAGTATACCGAGGCTCAAAACCTGAACCAGACCAATGTATGACGGTTATTATGTGAAAAATGTGGATGCCCAAGACCGTCTTATTCCACGGCAAACCCAAGCAGAGATCCACCCAAGAAGTATACTCCATTGTGGCACTGGACAACTCAATATATTAACCTCAACAACCGCGATGGAGCTTTGCACAGATTGTCCCAAAGAGATACTGGCAGCAATGAAGAATCCGTGTGAATACATATACGTTCAAGATCGTTATCTCTTGCATAGGGGAAGCAATGAAAGGAATAACCTGTGTAAATGGGATTCTTTGCCAAGATACCGGCAGTCAAGTCTGCAAGTCTTATCATCAGGAGATGGTGCATTTTTTCTATCAGTCGCGACAAGCGACAGTCAAACCTTTGGAACAACCTGGATACTCAAGACTGTGAAGCCAGTCAAGATAAGTCAGAAACTCATGCAAGATGTCAGCATCCGTTAGCAAAAATAGATATGATCCACATCACTATTTTGGAACCAGAAGGCATGTCTATATTCGAGGAATCCGATGCCTGGATAAAAGGGATTCATTGTTCCACGGAAAGATATATTCCCCAACTCCGTGGGATGTTCTCGGTACTCGATACTAGAATAACATTTTCAGCAAGGATCAATATCAAGAAGGACAAGTATGTCCGTAAAAATAATATTTTGGATGCTAGCTCAGCCAAAGAAAATTTTGAGGGACATCCGAGGTACGTCCTGTCAGAATGTCAGATCCAGTGAAGCAAACCACCCCAGATCAAGACAATCAGTCAGATCCAATTCAATGGAAATATTATGAATAAAAGAAACCTAAGTGGAAAACTGTTTCTTCAAGTCAGAAAGATTATTTAACCCTAAGCAACCAAATCTCGAGGACGAGATTTATTTAAGGGGGGGAGGTTTGTAACATCCTGGATTTTTGCCCTTTTCTTTTTCCTTTGATTTTCTGGGATTTCTTGTTTTGATTTGCTTTTCCATGGCTATGAGGGTCTGAAACTTGGGAAGATCATGTCTTCCTAGGTTTTCTAGTGGTTTGTCACCCTCATCATCATCTCAAGATCATCTCATTTCCATCCTTGACCTAACCCAAAATTCTTTTGTTGGTTAAATATTCCTTTTCTGATAAAGGAGTAACCCTTAAAACCCTAGGTTGTGAAGAAACCTATATTTATGTCACTCCTAAAATTCCCAAATAATTCTCATAAATTGTTTGGGTCACATCTTCCTCAAATATGTCAAAATATTTCATTGCCATGTTCAAAAATAATCCTCCAATAATTATTTTCCTATTATGCCCTAAATGGCACTTTGCAAAGGAAGTGCTATTTATATTTTCTTGATTGACCCCAAACTTCTTGGACATCTTCTCCTATCCATATCATTGGCTCATGCCAAAATTCAGCTCAGTTTGCCTAGTAAATATTTTTTAGCAATTTTCCAAAGTTTCTGTCCAGGAAGGAACTTTGTGAAGGAGCTATATTCTAGGCATATACAAATGAGTTGCAATTTTTCAGGTTCTTTCCTAGGGTCAAATAATGACTCTCCATCAAATATGATCTCATGTAACTCATCTATGTGAGACCAGATCCAAACCTTAGTTTCTGGTCAGATTTTCAGTTTGTGAAGCAACCATATTTTATATTGCTTCAATTGAGCTGAAACTTTACCAGGACAAGATTCTACCTATATCAACTACTCCCAACAAGTTTTACCTCAATTGGTTGATCCAATTACCCTGTGTAAGTTTTCCAAGTTTCTGTCCAGAATGAAGCTTTGTGAAGCAAGTGCCACTTTGGTATTTCCAAATGGCATGAAATTTTGACAGCAGCTTCATATCATCATAAAACCCCTCTCTACCAAATTTCAGCTCACAGAGATCAAGTATGTGAGTGCATCATCCAAATCCCCAATTCTGGCCAGTTTTGCACTTTCTACTGCAACCACCATCTAAACTCCTCCTCTAAGTCTGATTTTTGGTGATCAGTATCACCTTAGTGTGTGATCATCGCCAGAGAAACTCTTTACCTTGTTACCCTGCTGGTTTAACCACAGCAAGTTGCAAACACCTTGTTACTGAATTACTTTTGGAGCTAAGTGCAAATCTCTTGTTTTCCCCTGGACCGATTTATTTCTTCAGTTGGACTAAGGGCACCAGGGTCCATCCACTGGACATGGTTGGCCACGCCAAAGAGCACCGCTTGCGCCAGTGCGCGTGGTGATCATGCTTGCGTCATGGCTGCAGGCATGCTCTGGCTGGTTCCGGCCACTATGCTCGTCTCCTCCCTCCTCGCCTCGACCTCAATTTGTGTCCTGGAGCTTCCCCGTGATCGACTGCATCGCCCTGCATCACTGCCTCGTCGTGGTTTGCCATTAATTAGCCGCTAGCTGCATGCCCGTGTCGTGTCCAGCCTCTGCCCGCCAATAAAGCTCGGTCGGGAGCTCGCTCGTGAGCTCTAGAGCTCTCCTCCGCTCCTATATTGTTGGAAATATGCCCTACAGGCGATAATAAAATGGTTATTATTATATTTCCTTGTTCATGATAATTGTCTATTGTTCATGCTATAATTGTGTTATCCGGAAATTGTAATGCATGTGTGAA
Organism: Triticum aestivum; assembly: GCF_018294505.1. NCBI lineage: Eukaryota > Viridiplantae > Streptophyta > Magnoliopsida > Poales > Poaceae > Triticum > Triticum aestivum. The sequence continues at coordinate 322,321,050 of NC_057806.1, read as the reverse complement.
TACATAGACCACAATATGTCCCTAGTGAGCCTCTAGTTGACTAGCTCGTTGATCAATAGATGGTTATGGTTTCCTGACCATGGACATTGGATGTCATTGATAACGGGATCACATCATTAGGAGAATGATGTGATGGACAAGACCCAATCCTAAGCATAGCACAAGATCATGTAGTTCGTCTGCTAGAGCTTTTCTAAGTGTCAAGTATCATTTCCTTAGACCATGAGATTGTGCAACTCCCGGATACCGTAGGAGTGGTTTGGGTGTACCAAACGTCACAACGTAACTGGGTGGCTATAAAGGTACACTACAGGTATCTCCGAAAGTGTATGTTGAGTTGGCATGAATCGAGACTGGGATTTGTCACTCCGTATGATGGAGAGGTATCTCTGGGCCCACTCGGTAATGCATCATCATAATGAGCTCAGTGTGACTAAGTAGTTCGTCACGGGATCATGAATTACAGAACGAGTAAAGTGACTTGCCGGTAACGAGATTGAACGAGGTATTGGGATACCGACGATCGAATCTCGGGCAAGTAACGTACCGATTGACAAAGGGAATTGTATACGGGATTGCTTGAATCCTCGACATCGTGGTTCATCCGATGAGATCATCATGGAACATGTGGGAGCCAACACGGGTATCCAGATCCAGCTGTTGGTTATTAGTCAGAGAGTTGCTCGGTCATGTCTGCATGGTTCCCGAACCCGTAGGGTCTACACACTTAAGGTTCGATGATGCTAGGGTTATTAGGAAGACCTGTATGTGATTACCGAATGTTGTTCGGAGTCCCGGATGAGATCCCGGGCGTCACGAGGAGTTCCGGAATGGTTGGAGTTGAAGATTTACATGTAGGAAGTTGTCATACGGTCACCGGAAAGGTTCGGGGGCATATCGGTATTGTGTCGGGGCCACCGGAGGGGTCCCGGGGGTCCACCGGGAGGGGCCACCTCTCTCGGAGGGCCTAATGGGCCATAGAGGAAAGGGAACTAGCCCTACATGGGCTGGGCGCATCCCCCCTTGGGCCCATGCGCCTAGGGTTGGGGGGGGAACCCTAAGGGGGCGCCCCCTTGCTTGGGGGGCAAGCCCCCTCCCCTTGGCCGCCCCCCCTCTAGATCTCATCTAGAGGGGGCCGGCCCCCTTCCTCCTTCCCTTATAAATAGAGGGGCAAGGGGAGGGCTGCACACGACATCCAAGGCGCAGCCCCTCCCCTCCCCAACACCTCTCCTCCTCCGCAAGAGCTTGGCGAAGCCCTGCCGGAGTACTGCTGCTCCACCACCACCACGCCGTCGTGCTGCTGTTGGAGCCCTCTTCCTCAACCTCTCCCTCCTCCTTGCTGGATCAAGGCACGGGAGACGTCCTCGCTCCGTACGTGTGTTGAACGCGGAGGTGCCGTCCGTTCGGCACTAGGATCATCGGTGATTTGGATCACGACGAGTACGACTCCATCATCCCCGTTCTCTTGAACGCTTACGCTCGCGATCTACAAGGGTATGTAGATGCGCTCCTCTTCCCCTCGTTGCTAGATGACTCCATAGATTGATCTTGGTGATGCGTAGAAAATGTTAAATTTCTGCTACGATCCCCAACAGTGGCATCATGAGCCAGGTCTATGCGTAGTTTATATGCACGAGTAGAACACAAGTTGTTGTGGGCGTCGATTTTGTCAATTTACTTGCCGTTACTAGTCTTATCTTGATTCGGCGGCATCGTGGGATGAAGCGGCCCGGACCGACCTTACACGTACGCTTACGTGAGACTGGTTCCATCGACTGACATGCACTAGTTGCATAAGGTGGCTAGCGGGTGTCTGTCTCTCCCACTTTAGTCGAATCGGATTCGATGAAAAGGGTCCTTATGAAGGGTAAATAGAAATTGGCATATCACGTTGTGGTTTCGGCGTAGGTAAGAAACGTTCTTGCTAGAAACCTATAGCAGCCACGTAAAAACTTGCAACAACAATTAGAGGATGTCTAACTTGTTTTTGCAGCATATGCCGTGTGATGTGATATGGCCAAAAGGATGTGATGAATGATATATGTGATGTATGAGATTGATCATGTTCTTGTAATAGGAATCACGACTTGCATGTCGATGAGTATGACAACTGACAGGAGCCATAGGAGTTGTCTTAATTTATTTATGACATGCGCGTCAACTTATACGTCATGTAATTACTTTGCTTTATCGCTAACCGTTAGCCATAGTAGTAGAAGTAATAGTTGACGAGACAACTTCATGAAGACATGATGATGGAGATCATGATGATGGAGATTATGGTGTCATGCCGGTGACGACAATGATCATGGCGCCCCGAAGATGGAGATCAAAAAGGAGCAAAATGATATTGGCCATATCATGTCACTATTTGATTGCATGTGATGTTTATGATGTTTTACATCTTATTTGCTTAGAACGACGGTAGCATAAATAAGATGATCCCTCACAATAATTTCAAGAAAGTGTTCCCCCTAACTGTGCACCGTTGCTAAGGTCCGTTGTTCTGAAGCACCACGTGATGATCAGGTGTGATAGGTTCTAACGTTCGCATACAACAGGTGTAAGCCAGATTTACACATGCAAAACACTTAGGTTGACTTGACGAGCCTAGCATGTATAGACATGGCCTCGGAACAAGGAAGACTGAAAGGTCGAACATGAGTCGTATAGAAGATACGATCAACACGAAGATGTTCACCGATGATGACTAGTCCCGTCTCACGTGATGATCGGACATGGCCTAGTTGAATCGGATCATGTATCACTTAGATGACTAGAGGGATGTCTATCTGAGTGGGAGTTCATTAAATAATTTGATTATATGAACTTAATTATCATGAACTTAGTCTAAAATCTTTACAATATGTCTTGTAGATCAAATGGCCCATGCTAATGTTGTCCTCAACTTCAACGCATTCCTAGAGAAAACCAAGCTAAAAGACGATGGTAGCAACTATACGGACTGGGTCCGAAACTTGAGGATCATCCTCATAGCTGCCAAGAAATCATATGTACTTTAAGCACCGCTAGGTGAAGCACCACCCCAGCAAACCAAGATGTTATGAACGCTTGACAGTCCCGTGCTAATAATTACTCCCTGGTTCAGTGCGGCATGCTTTACGGCTTAGAACCGGGGCTCCAGAAGCGTTTTGAGCAACACGGAGCATATGAGATGTTCCAAGAGCTGAAAATGGTTTTCCAAGATCATGCCCGGGTCGAGAGATATGAAGTCTCCGACAAGTTCTACAGTTGTAAGATGGAGGAGAATAGTTCCGTCAGCGAGCACATACTCAAAATGTCTGGGTTGCACAACTGCTTGTCTCAGCTGGGAGTTAATCTCCTGGATGATGCGGTCGTTGATAGAATCCTTTAGTTGCTCCCACCTAGCTACAAGAGCTTTGTGATGAACTTCAATATGCAGGGGATGGAAAAGACCATTCCTGAGGTATATTCAATGCTGAAATCAGCGGAGGTGGAAATCAAAAAGGAACATCAAGTGCTGATGGTGAATAAAACCACTAAGTTCAAGAAAGGCAAGGGTAAAAAGAACTTCAAGAAGGACGGCAAGGGAGTTGCCGCGCCTGGTAAGCAAGCTGCTGGGAAGAAGCCAAAGAATGGACCCAAGCCCGAGACTGAGTGTTTTTATTGCAAGGGAAGTGGTCACTGGAAGCGGAACTGTCCCAAGTACTTAGCGGACAAGAAGGCCAGCAGCACCAAAGGTATATGTGATATACATGTTATTGATGTGTACCTTACCAGTACTCGTAGTAGCTCCTGGGTATTTGATACCGGTGCGGTTGCTCATATTTCTAACTCAAAACAGGAGCTGCGGAATAAGCGGAGACTGGCGAAGGACGAGGTGACGATGCACGTCGGGAATGGTTCCAAGGTCGATGTGATCGCCGTCAGCATGCTACCTCTACATTTACCTACGGGATTAGTTTTAAACCTTAATAATTGTTATTTAGTGCCAGCTTTGAGCATGAACATTGTATCAGGATCTCGTTTAATATGAGATGGCTACTCATTTAAATCTGAGAATAATGGTTGTTCTATTTATATGAGAGATATGTTTTATGGTCATGCCCTATTGGTCAATGGTTTATTCTTATTTAATATCGAACGCGATGTTACACATATTCATAGTGTGAATACCAAAAGATGTAAGGTTGATAATGATAGTCCCACATACTTGTGGCACTGCCGCCTTGGTCACATTGGTGTCAAACGCATGAAGAAACTCCATGCAGATGGACTTTTGGAGTCTCTTGATTATGAATCATTTGACACGTGCGAACCATGCCTCATGGGCAAAATGACCAAGACTCCGTTCTCCGGATCAATGGAGCGAGCAAGCAACTTATTGGAAATCATACATACTGATGTGTGCGGTCCAATGAGTGTTGAGGCTCGCGGTGGCTATCGTTATGTTCTCACCCTCACTGATGACTTGAGTAGATATGGGTATGTCTATTTAATGAAACACAAGTCTGAGACCTTTGAAAAGTTCAAGGAATTTCAGAGTGAGGTTGAGAATCAACGTGACAGGAAAATCAAGTTCTTGCGATCAGATCGTGGGGGAGAATATTTGAGTCACGAATTTGGCATGCACTTAAGGAAATGTGGAATAGTTTCACAACTCACGCCGCCTGGAACACCTCAGCGTAATGGTGTGTCCGAACATCGTAATCGCACTCTATTAGATATGGTGCGATCTATGATGTCTCTTACCGATCTACCGCTGTCATTTTGGGGCTATGCTTTAGAGACTGCCGCATTCACTTTAGATAAGGCTCCGTCGAAATCCGTTGAGATGACACCGTATGAATTATGGTTTGGGAAGAAACCTAAGCTGTTATTTCTAAAAGTTTGGGGATGCGATGCTTACGTGAAGAAACTTCAACCTGAAAAGCTCGAACCCAAATCGGAAAAATGCGTCTTCATAGGATACCCTAAAGAAACTATTGGCTATACCTTCTACCTCAGATCTGAAGGCAAGATCTTTGTTGCCAAGAATGGATCCTTTCTAGAGAAAGAGTTTCTCTCGAAAGAAGTAAGTGGGAGGAAAGTAGAACTTGATGAAGTATTGCCTCTTGAACCGGAGAGTGGCGCAGCTCAGGAAAATGTTCGTGAGGTGCCTGCACCGACTAGAGAGGAAGTTAATGATGATGATCATGAAACTTCAGATCAAGTTGCTACTGAACTTCGTAGATCCACAAGGACACGTTCCGCACCAGAGTGGTACAACAACCATGTCCTGAAAATCATGTTGTTGGACAATGGTGAACCTTCGAACTATGAAGAAGCGATGGCGGGCCCAGATTCCAACAAATGGCTGGAAGCCATGAAATCTAATATAGTATCCATGTATGAAAATGAAGTATGGACTTTGACTGACTTGCCTGGTGATCGGTGAGCCATAGAAAATAAATGGATCTTTAAGAAGAAGACAAACGCAGATGGTAATGTGACCATCTATAAGGCTCGGCTTGTCGCTAAGGGTTATCGACAAGTTCAAGGGGTTGACTACGATGAGACTTCCTCACCCGTAGCGAAGCTGAAGTCCATCTGAATCATGTTAGCAATTGCCGCATTCTATGATTATGAAATATGGCAAATGGACGTCAAAACGACATTCCATAATGGTTTCCTTAAGGAAGAATTGTATATGATGCAGCCGGAAGGTTTTGTCGATCCTAAGAATGCTGACAAGGTGTGCAAGCTCCAACGCTCAATCTATGGGCTGGTGCAAGCATCTCGGAGTTGGAACATTCGATTTGATGAGATGATCATAGTGTTTGGGTTTACGCAGACTTATGGAGAAGCTTGTGTTTACAAGAAAGTGAGTGGGAGCTCTGTAGCATTTCTCATATTATATGTGGATGACATACTATTGATGGGAAATGATATAGAATTCTTGAAAAGCATAAAGGCCTACTTGAACAAGTCTTTTTCAATGAAGGATCTTGGAGAAGTTGCTTATATATTAGGCATCAAGATCTATAGAGATAGATCGAGATGCCTCATTGGTCTTTCACAGAGTATGTACCTTGACAAGATATTGAAGAAGTTCAATATGGATCAGTCCAAGAAGGGGTTCTTGCATGTGTTGCAAGGTACGAGATTGAGCACGGCTCAATGCCCGACCACGGCAGAAGATAGAGAAAAGATGAGTGTCATCCCCTATGCCTCGACCATAGGGTCTATTATGTATGCCATGCTGTGTACCAGACCTGATGTAAAACTTGCCATAAGTTTGGTAGGAAGGTACCAAAGTAATCCCGGCATGGAACACTGGACAGCGGTCAAGAATATCCTGAAGTACCTGAAAAGGACTAAGGATATGTTTCTCGTTTATGGAGGTGACGAAGAGCTCGTCGTAAAGGGTTACGTTGATGCTAGCTTTGACACAGATCTGGATGACTCCAAGTCACAAACCGGATACGTGTATATTTTGAATGGTGGGGCAGTAAGCTGGTGCAGTTACAAGCAAAGTGTCGTGGCGGGATCTAAATGTGAAGCGGAGTACATGGCAGCCTCGGAGGCAGCACAAGAAGCAATCTGGGTGAAGGAGTACATTACCGACCTAGGAGTTATTCCCAATGCGTCGGGCCCGATGACTCTCTTCTGTGACAACACTGGAGCTATTGCCCTTGCCAAGGATCCCAGGTTTCACAGGAAGACCAGGCATATCAAGCGTCGCTTCAACTCCATTCGTGAAAATGTTCAAAATGGAGACATAGATATTTGTAAAGTGCATACAGACCTGAATGTCGCAGATCCGTTGACTAAACCTCTTCCTCGAGCAAAACATGATCAACACCAGAACTCTATGGGTGTTCGATTCATCACAATGTAACTAGATTATTGACTCTAGTGCAAGTGGGAGACTGTTGGAAATATGCCCTAGAGGCAATAATAAAATGGTTATTATTATATTTCTTTGTTCATGATAATTGTCTATTGTTCATGCTATAATTGTGTTATCCGGAAATCGTAATACATGTGTTAATACATAGACCACAACATGTCCCTAGTGAGCCTCTAGTTGACTAGCTCGTTGATCAATAGATGGTTACGGTTTCCTGACCATGGACATTGGATGTCATTAATAACGTGATCACATTATTAGGAGAATGATGTGATGGACAAGACCCAATCCTAAGCATAGCACAAGATCGTGTAGTTCGTCTGCTAGAGCTTTTCTAAGTGTCAAGTATCATTTCCTTAGACCATGAGATTGTGCAACTCCCGGATACCGTAGGAGTGCTTTGGGTGTACCAAACGTCACAACGTAACTGGGTGGCTATAAAGGTACACTATAGGAATCTCCAAAAGTGTCTGTTGGGTTGGCATGAATCGAGACTGGGATTTGTCACTCCGTATGACGGAGAGGTATCTCTGGGCCCACTCGGTAATGCATCATCATAATGAGCTCAGTGTGACTAAGTAGTTGGTCACAAGATCATGCATTACGGAACGAGTAAAGTGACTTGCCGGCAACGAGATTGAACGAGGTATTGGGATACCGACGATCGAATCTCGGGAAAGTAACGTACCGATTGACAAAGGGAATTGTATACGGGATTGCTTGAATCCTCGACATCGTGGTTCATCCGATAAGATCATCGTGGAACATGTGGGAGCCAACATGGGTATCCAAATCCCGCTGTTGGTTATTGGCCGGAGAGTTGTCTCGTTCATGTCTGCATGGTTCCCGAACCCGTAGGATCTACACACTTAAGGTTCGATGATGCTAGAGTTATTAGGAAGACTTGTATGTGATTACCGAATGTTGTTCGGAGTCCCTGATGAGATCTCGGACGTCATGAGGAGTTCCAGAATGGTCCGGAGGTGAAGATTTACATGTAGGAAGTTGTCATACGGTCACCGGAAAGGTTCGGGGGCATATCGGTATTGTACCGAGGCCACCGGAGGGGTTCCGGGGGTCCATCGGGAGGGGCCACCTCTCTCGGAGGGCCTAATGGGCCGTAGAGGAAAGGGAACTGAAGGAAATATGCCCTAGAGGCAATAATAAAGTTATTATTTATTTCCTTATATCATGATAAAAGTTTATTATTCATGCTAGAATTGTATTAACCGGAAACATAATACATGTGTGAATACATAGACAAACAGAGTGTCACTAGTATGCCTCTACTTGACTAGCTCGTTAATCAAAGATGGTTATGTTTCGTAACCATGGACAAAGAGTTATAATTTGATTAATGGGATCATATCATTAGTTGAATGATCTGATTGACATGACCCATTCCATTAGCTTAGCACCCGATCGTTTAGTATGTTGCTATTGCTTTCTTCATGACTTATACATGTTCCTATGACTATGAGATTATGCAACTCCCGTTTGCCGGAGGAACACTTTGTGTGCTACCAAACGTCACAACGTAACTGGGTGATTATAAAGGAGCTCTACAAGTGTCTCCAAAGGTACATGTTGGGTTGGCATATTTCGAGATTAGGATTTGTCACTCCGATTATCGGAGAGGTATCTCTGGGCCCTCTTGGTAATGCACATTACTGAAGCCTTGCAAGCATTGCAACTAATGAGTTAGTTGCGGGATGATGTATTACGGAACGAGTAAAGAGACTTGCCGATAATGAGATTGAACTAGGTATTGGATACCGACGATCGAAACTCAGGCAAGTAACATACCGATGACAAAGGGAACAACGTATGTTGTTATGCGGTCTGACCGATAAAAGATCTTCGTAGAAAATGTAGGAGCCAATATGAGCATCCAGGTTCCGCTATTGGTTATTGACCAGAGACGTGTCTCGGTCATGTCTACATTGTTCTCGAACCCGTAGGGTCCGCACGCTTAAGGTTACGATGACAGTTATATTATGAGTTTATACATTTTGATGTACCGAAGTTTGTTCGGAGTCCCGGATGTGATCACGGACATGATGAGGAGTCTCGAAATGGTCGAGACATAAAGATTGATATATTGGAAGCCTATGTTTGGATATCGGAAGTGTTCCGGGTGAAATCGGGATTTTACCGGAGTACCGGGAGGTTACCGGAACCCCCCGGGAGGTATATGGGCCTTAGTGGGCCTTAGTGGAAGAGAGGAGAGGTGGCCATAGATGGGCCGCGCGCCCCTCCCCCCTTGGTCCGAATAGGACAAGGAGAGAGGGGTCGGCCCCCCTTCCTCCTCTCTCTCCTCTTTTCCCCCTCCGCGAATCCTATTCCAACTAGGAAAGGGGGGGAGTCCTACTCCCGGAGGGAGTAGGACTCCTCCTGGCGCGCCTCTTCTTGGCCGGCCGGCTCCCCCCTTTGAGCCTTTATATATGGAGGCAAGGGGCACCCCTAGAGACACAAGTTGATCCACGTGATCATATTCTTAGCCGTGTGCGGTGCCCCCTTCCACCATAGTCCTCGATAATATTGTAGCAGTGCTTAGGCGAAGCCCTGCGACGGTAGTACATCAAGATCATCACCAGGCCATCGTGCTGACGGAACTCTTCCCCGACACTTTGCTGGATCGGAGTCCGAGGATCATCATCGAGCTGAACGTGTGCTAGAACTCGGAGGTGCCGTAGTTTCGGTGCTTGATCGGTCGGGCCGTGGAGACGTACGACTACATCAACCAAGTTAACGCTTCCGTTGTCGATCTACAAGGGTACGTAGATCACACTCTCCCCCTCTCGTTGCTATGCATCACCATGATCTTGCGTGTGCGTAGGAATTTTTTTGAAATTACTACGAAACCCAACAGTGGCATCCGAGCCTAGGTTTTATGTGTTGATGTTATATGCACGAGTAGAACACAAGTGAGTTGTGGGCGATATAAGTCATACTGCTTACCAGCATGTCATACTTTGGGTTCGGCGGTATTGTTGGACGAAGCGGCCCGGACCGACATTACGCGTACGCTTACGCGAGACCGGTTCTCCCGACGTGCTTTGCACAAAGGTGGCTAGCGGGTGACAGTTTCTCCAACTTTAGTTGAACCGAGTGTGGCTACGCCCGGTCCTTGCGAAGGTTAAAACAACACCAACTTGACAAACTATCGTTGTGGTTTTGATGCGTAGGTAAGATTGGTTCTTGCTTAAGCCCGTAGCAGCCACGTAAAACTTGCAACAACAAAGTAGAGGACGTCTAACTTGTTTTTGCAGGGCATGTTGTGATGTGATATGGTCAAGACATGATGCTAAATTTTATTGTATGAGATGATCATGTTTTGTAACCGAGTTATCGGCAACTGGCAGGAGCCATATGGTTGTCGCTTTATTGTATGCAATGCAATCGCGCTGTAATGCTTTACTTTATCACTAAGCGGTAGCGATAGTCGTGGAAGCATGAGATTGGCGAGACGACAACGATGCTACGATGGAGATCAAGGTGTCGCGCCGGTGACGATGGTGATCACGACGGTGCTTCGAGGATGGAGGTCACAAGCACAAGATGATGATGGCCATATCATATCACTTATATTGATTGCATGTGATGTTTATCTTTTATGCATCTTATCTTGCTTTGATTGACGGTAGCACTATAAGATGATCTCTCACTAATTATCAAGAAGTGTTCTCCCTGAGTATGCACCATTGCGAAAGTTCTTCGTGCTGAGACACCACGTGATGATCGGGTGTGATAGGCTCTACGTTCAAATCAAGGGTGCAAAACAGTTGCACACGTGGAATACTCAGGTTATACTTGACGAGCCAAGCATATACAGATATGGCCTCGGAACACGGAGATCGAAAGGTCGAGCGTGAATCATATAGTAGATATGATCAACATAGTGATGTTCACCAACGAAACTACTCCATCTCACGTGATGATCGGACATGGTTTAGTTGACTTGGATCACGTAATCACTTAGAGGATTAGAGGGATGTCTATCTAAGTGGGAGTTCTTTAAGTAATATGATTAATTGAACCTAAATTTATCATGAACTTAGTACCTGATAGTATCTTGCTTATGTATGTATGATTGTAGATAGATGGCCCGTGCTGTTGTTCCGTTGAATTTTAATGCGTTCCTTGAGAAAGCAAAGTTGAAAGATGATGGTAGCAATTACACGGACTAGGTCCGTAACTTGAGGATTATCCTCATTGCTGCACAGAAGAATTACGTCCTGGAAGCACCGCTGGGTGCCAAGCCTGCTGCTGGAGCAACACCAGATGTTATGAACGTCTGGCAGAGCAAAGCTGATGACTACTCGATAGTTCAATGTGCCATGCTTTACGGCTTAGAACCGGGACTTCAACGACGTTTTGAACGTCATGGGGCATATGAGATGTTCCAGGAGTTGAAGTTAATATTTAAAGCAAATGCCCGGATTGAGAGATATGAAGTCTCCAATAAGTTCTATAGCTGCAAGATGGAGGAGAACAATTCTGTCAGTGAGCATATACTCAAGATGTCTGGGTATTGTAATCACTTGATTCAACTGGGAGTTAATCTTCCAGATGATAGCGTCATTGACAGAATTCTCCAATCACTTCCACCAAGCTACAAGAGCTTCGTGATGAACTATAATATGCAAGGGATGAATAAGACTATTCCCGAGCTCTTCGCAATGCTGAAAGCTGCGGAGGTAGAAATCAAGAAGGAGCATCAAGTGTTGATGGTCAACAAGACCACTAGTTTCAAGAAAAAGGGCAAAGGGAAAAAGAAGGGGAACTTCAAGAAGAACAGCAAGCAAGTTGCTGCTCAAGAGAAGAAACCCAAGTCTGGACCTAAGCCTGAAACTGAGTGCTTCTACTGCAAGCAGACTGGTCACTGGAAGCGGAACTGCCCCAAATATTTGGCGGATAAGAAGGATGGCAAGGTGAACAAAGGTATATGTGATATACATGTTATTGATGTGTACCTTACTAATGCTCGCAGTAGCACCTGGGTATTTGATACTGGTTCTGTTGCTAATATTTGCAACTCGAAACAGGGACTACGGATTAAGCGAAGATTGGCTAAGGACGAGGTGACGATGCGTGTGGGAAACGGTTCCAAAGTCGATGTGATCGCGGTCGGCACGCTACCTCTACATCTACCTTCGGGATTAATATTAGACCTAAATAATTGTTATTTGGTGCCAGCGTTAAGCATGAACATTATATCTGGATCTTGTTTGATGCGAGACGGTTATTCATTTAAATCAGAGAATAATGGTTGTTCTATTTATATGAGTAATATCTTTTATGGTCATGCACCCTTGAAGAGTGGTCTATTCTTATTGAATCTCGATAGTAGTAACACACATATTCATAATGTTGAAGCCAAAAGATGCAGAGTTGATAATGATAGTGCAACTTATTTGTGGCACTGCCGTTTAGGTCATATCGGTGTAAAGCGCATGAAGAAACTCCATACTGATGGACTTTTGGAACCACTTGATTATGAATCACTTGGTACTTGCGAACCGTGCCTCATGGGCAAGATGACTAAAACGCCGTTCTCCGGTACTATGGAGAGAGCAACAGATTTGTTGGAAATCATACATACAGATGTATGTGGTCCGATGAATATTGAGGCTCGTGGCGGATATCGTTATTTTCTCACCTTCACAGATGACTTAAGCAGATATGGGTATATCTACTTAATGAAACATAAGTCTGAAACGTTTGAAAAGTTCAAAGAATTTCAGAGTGAAGTTGAAAATCATCGTAACAAGAAAATAAAGTTTCTACGATCTGATCGTGGAGGAGAATATTTGAGTTACGAGTTTGGTGTACATTTGAAACAATGCGGAATAGTTTCGCAACTCACGCCACCCAGAACACCACAGCGTAATGGTGTGTCCGAACGTCGTAATCATACTTTACTAGATATGGTGCGATCTATGATGTCTCTTACTGATTTACCGCTATCGTTTTGGGGTTATGCTTTGGAGACGCCGCATTCACGTTAAATAGGGCACCATCAAAATCCGTTGAGACGACGCCTTATGAACTATGGTTTGGCAAGAAACCAAAGTTATCGTTTCTGAAAGTTTGGGGCTGCGATGCTTATGTGAAAAAGCTTCAACCTGATAAGCTCGAACCCAAATCGGAGAAATGTGTCTTCATAGGATATCCAAAGGAGACTATTGGATACACCTTCTATCACAGATCCGAAGGCAAGACTTTTGTTGCTAAGTTCGGAAACTTTCTAGAGAAGGAGTTTCTCTCGAAAGAAGTGATTGGGAGGAAAGTAGAACTTGACGAGGTAACTGTACCTGCTCCCTTATTGGAAAGTAGTGCATCACAGAAAACTGTTTCTGTGACACCTACACCAATTAGTGAGGAAGCTAATGATAATGATCATGAAACTTCAGAACAAGATACTACTGAACCTCGTAGATCAACCAGAGTGAGATCCGCGCCAGAGTGGTACGGTAATCCTGTTCTGGAAGTCATGCTACTAGATCATGATGAACCTACGAACTATGAAGAAGCGATGGTGAGCCCAGATTCCGCAAAATGGCTTGAAGCCATGAAATCTGAGATGGGATCCATGTATGAGAACAAAGTGTGGACTTTGGTTGACTTGCCCAATGATCGGCAAGCAATTGAGAATAAATGGATCTTCAAGAAGAAGACTGACGCCGACGGTAATATTACTGTCTACAAAGCTCGACTTGTCGCAAAAGGGTTTCGGCAAGTTCAAGGGATTGACTACGATGAGACCTTCTCACCGTAGCGATGCTTAAGTCTGTCCGAATCATGTTAGCAATTGCCGCATTTTATGATTATGAAATTTGGCAGATGGATGTCAAAACTGCATTCCTGAATGGATTTCTGGAAGAAGAGTTGTATATGATGCAACCAGAGGGTTTTGTCGATCCAAAGGGAGCTAACAAAGTGTGCAAGCTCCAGCGATCCATTTATGGACTGGTGCAAGCCTCTCGGAGTTGGAATAAACGCTTTGATAGTGTGATCAAAGCATTTGGTTTTATACAGACTTTCGGAGAAGCCTGTATTTACAAGAAAGTGAGTGGGAGCTCTGTAGCATTTCTGATATTATATGTGGATGACATATTACTGATTGGAAATGATATAGAATTTCTGGATAGCATAAAGGGATACTTGAATAAGAGTTTTTCAATGAAAGACCTCGGTGAAGCTGCTTACATATTAGGCATTAAGATCTATAGAGATAGATCAAGACGCTTAATTGGACTTTCACAAAGCACATACCTTGACAAAGTTTTGAAGAAGTTCAAAATGGATCAAGCAAAGAAAGGGTTCTTGCCTGTGTTACAAGGTGTGAAGTTGAGTCAGACTCAATGCCCGACCACTGCAGAAGATAGAGAGAAAATGAAAGATGTTCCCTATGCTTCAGCCATAGGCTCTATCATGTATGCAATGCTGTGTACCAGACCTGATGTGTGCCTTGCTATAAGTCTAGCAGGGAGGTACCAAAGTAATCCAGGAGTGGATCACTGGACAGCGGTCAAGAACATCCTGAAGTACCTTAAAAGGACTAAGGATATGTTTCTCGTATATGGAGGTGACAAAGAGCTCATCGTAAACGGTTACGTTGATGCAAGCTTTGACACTGATCCGGATGATTCTAAATCGCAAACCGGATACGTGTTTACATTAAACGGTGGAGCTGTCAGTTGGTGCAGTTCTAAACAAAGCGTCGTGGCGGGATCTACATGTGAAGCAGAATACATAGCTGCTTCGGAAGCAGCAAACGAAGGAGTCTGGATGAAGGAGTTCATATCCGATCTAGGTGTCATACCTAGTGCATCGGGTCCAATGAAAATCTTTTGTGACAATACTGGTGCAATTGCCTTGGCGAAGGAATCCAGATTTCACAAGAGAACCAAGCACATCAAGAGACGCTTCAATTCCATCCGGGATCTAGTCCAGGTGGGAGACATAGAGATTTGCAAGATACATATGGATCTGAATGTAGCAGACCCGTTGACTAAGCCTCTTCCACGAGCAAAACATGATCAGCACCAAGGCTCCATGGGTGTTAGAATCATTACAGTATAATCTAGATTATTGACTCTAGTGCAAGTGGGAGACTGAAGGAAATATGCCCTAGAGGCAATAATAAAGTTATTATTTATTTCCTTATATCATGATAAAAGTTTATTATTCATGCTAGAATTGTATTAACCGGAAACATAATACATGTGTGAATACATAGACAAACAGAGTGTCACTAGTATGCCTCTACTTGACTAGCTCGTTAATCAAAGATGGTTATGTTTCCTAACCATGGACAAAGAGTTGTCATTTGATTAACGGGATCACATCATTAGTTGAATGATCTGATTGACATGACCCATTCCATTAGCTTAGCACCCGATCGTTTAGTATGTTGCTATTGCTTTCTTCATGACTTATACATGTTCCTATGACTATGAGATTATGCAACTCCCGTTTGCCGGAGGAACACTTTGTGTGCTACCAAACGTCACAATGTAACTGGGTGATTATAAAGGAGCTCTACAGGTGTCTCCAAAGGTACATGTTGGGTTGGCGTATTTCGAGATTAGGATTTGTCACTCCGATTGTCGGAGAGGTATCTATGGGCCCTCTCGGTAATGCACATCACTGAAGCCTTGCAAGCATTGCAACTAATGAGTTAGTTGCGGGATGATGTATTACGGAACGAGTAAAGAGACTTGCCGGTAACGAGATTGAACTAGGTATTGGATACCGACGATCGAATCTCAGGCAAGTAACATACCGATGACAAAGGGAACAACGTATGTTGTTATGCGGTCTGACCGATAAAAGATCTTCGTAGAATATGTAGGAGCCAATATGAGCATCCAGGTTCCGCTATTGGTTATTGACCAGAGACGTGTCTCGGTCATGTCTACATTGTTCTCGAACCCGTAGGGTCCGCACGCTTAAGGTTACGATGACAGTTATATTATGAGTTTATGCATTTTGATGTACCGAAGTTTGTTCGGAGTCCCGGATGTGATCACGGACATGACGAGGAGTCTCGAAATGGTCGAGACATAAAGATTGATATATTGGAAGCCTATGTTTGGATATCGGAAGTGTTCCGGGTGAAATCGGGATTTTACCGGAGTACCGGGAGGTTACCGGAACCCCCCGGGAGGTATATGGGCCTTAGTGGGCCTTAGTGGAAGAGAGGAGAGGTGGCCAGAGATGGGCCGCGCACCCCTCCCCCCCCCTTGGTCCGAATAGGACAAGGAGAGGGGGCCGGCCCCCCTTCCTCCTCTCTCTCCTCTTTTCCCCCTCCGCGAATCCTATTCCAACTAGGAAAGGGGGGGAGTCCTACTCCCGGAGGGAGTAGGACTCCTCCTGGCGCGCCTCCTCTTGGCCGGCCGGCCCCCCCTTTGAGCCTTTATATACGGAGGCAAGGGGCACCCCTAGAGACACAAGTTGATCCACGCGATCATATTCTTAGCCGTGTGCGGTGCCCCCTTCCACCATAGTCCTCGATAATATTGTAGCAGTGCTTAGGCGAAGCCCTGCGACGGTAGTACATCAAGATCGTCACCAGGCCGTCGTGCTGACGGAACTCTTCCCCGACACTTTGCTAGATCGGAGTCCGAGGATCGTCATCGAGCTGAACGTGTGCTAGAACTCGGAGGTGCCGTAGTTTCGGTGCTTGATCGGTCGGGCCGTGGAGACGTACGACTACATCAACCAAGTTAACGCTTCCGTTGTCGATCTACAAGGGTACGTAGATCACACTCTCCCCCTCTCGTTGCTATGCATCACCATGATCTTGCGTGTGCGTAGGAATTTTTTTGAAATTACTACGAAACCCAACAGGAACTAGCCCTACATGGGTTGGGCTTATCCCGCCTTGGGCCCATGCGCCTAGGGTTGGGGGAGAAACCCTAAGGGGGCGCCCCCTTGCTTGGGGGGCAAGCCCCCTCCCCTTGGCCGCCCCCCTCTAGATCTCATCTAGAGGGGGCCAGCCCCCTTCCTCCTTCCCCTATAAATAGAGGGGCAAGGGGAGGGCTGCACACGACATCCAAGGCGCAGCCCCTCCCCTTCCCAACACCTCTTCTCCTCCGCAAGAGCTTGGCGAAGCCCTGCCGGAGTACTGCTGCTCCACTACCACCACGCCGTCGTGCTGTTGTTGGAGCCCTCTTCCTCAACCTCTCCCTCCTCCTTGCTGGATCAAGGCGCGGGAGACGTCCTCGCTCCGTACGTGTGTTGAACACGGAGGTGCCGTCCGTTCGGCGCTAGGATCATCGCTGATTTGGATCACGACGAGTACGACTCCATCATCCCTGTTCTCTTAAACGCTTCCGCTCGCGATCTACAAGGGTATCTAGATGCACTCCTCTTCCCCTCGTTGCTAGATGACTCCATAGATTGATCTGGGTGATGCGTAGAAAATTTTAAATTTCTGCTATGATCCCCAACATATATAAGGACCCCCGAACCCCTCCGCACCTCACCTCACCAGCCTCTCCCCAAGCCTCCTCGCCCACCAGAGTCCTCAGCCCTCTCCTATTTTCGCCGGAGTTCGCCTCGGCCGCCGCGGTCCCTCCTTGGT
This sequence comes from Triticum aestivum, assembly GCF_018294505.1. NCBI lineage: Eukaryota > Viridiplantae > Streptophyta > Magnoliopsida > Poales > Poaceae > Triticum > Triticum aestivum. The sequence goes on along the minus strand of NC_057806.1, from coordinate 322,303,582 downwards.
CCCGGCTAGCTTGAGCCTCCTCCTCTCCTCCGGTGTTGTCCACTAGCTTCCCCGCATCCTTGCGCATCGCCCCAACCCATTGCCCCTTGCCGGAGAGCCCCGGGGCCGCGCCTCCCTAGTCCGGCCGTCGCCTCCACCATTCGGCCACCTCGTCTTCCCGGCCATCTGGTGCTCCTCTCTCCCTCCCATCGCCACTGGAGCCACCCCCTCCTTCCGGCGAGTCTCCCCGCCCTCTCTCCCTCACCTCCCCATCGCTGGAAGCCCCCTACCGCCACCGCCCGTCCGCCTCTCTGTCCTCCTCGAGTCGCCGCTGTCCGCCGCTGTTCCAGGCCGCCCCGGCGCCGGTTGACCGCGGGAACGGGCTAGGCAGGCCCCGCCGCAGCCGCCCGTGCCCTCCCCTTGGCCGGAGCTGGCCTGGGCCGGCCGGCCCCATCGTCGTTTCCTCCCTGTCCGCCCTGCTCTGCCTCACGCGAGCACAGGGGTGAGGAGGAAGAAGCCATGCCCGATCACACCCCTGTGCCTGGGACCCACGAGCTAGTGGCCCAGCGTCCTGCCACGTGGATAAGTGGAGGCGCCTTTCAGGTGAGTGCGCTTTCAGTTCTTTGAAAGCGTATTTCACTAAGTCCGCTTTCATTTGCCCGAAAGCGTATTTCCTTCTTATTTTCTCTAAAGTGTGTTTTATTTTTCAAAAAGCGCACTTCTGATTTTGCGCCTCTCCCTTATCCACTCAGGGGCTTGTTTGCTGAAGTTTATTCACAGATTGGTCCCTGATCTTCAACTCTTCACAACTTTTCAACCGTAACTCCGATTGAGGTGAAACTAGCGCTCACTTCTTCGTCTCGTCGAGCTCTATCTTTTGGTAACATTTTCACCAGGTGGTTTCACAGTGAAAATGACCATTTTGCCCTTGCCTCTAATCAGCCTCCTCCGAGAGAAAACCGTCCGATGTTTCGTTCCGCGGCTTCACCGCACTTCTTCCTAGAGCCTCCGTCACCCCAGCAAGCCACAATACCCACTTGCATGATAGTCATGCAGTAGCCATGGTTTTCAACTTGAATATTTATTAAATTATTGCTTGTTTAAAATATGGTTATTGTTGTTTCGGTAATGCTTCTGGGATTGTACTTACTTGTTTGCTATGTTGTTATGCACCTGATTATCATGCCCTGCTAGTTGCTAGTATCACTTTCATATTGCCATGCTTGATAGTAGTACATGTTGGGTTGGTCATGCTCTTCGGTGCATGACTAACGTCAGTTACCGAGTACTGTTAATATGCATTGTTCCATTGCTGTTAGTTGGTTAAGTGTTACTCGGTGATGTTATTGATAAGTTCTTGCATGTTATTTATGGTTGATGCTAGTGGTCATGTTATGTTATACTATGAGTAGTGTTGCACTTGTAATATTTATGCTCATCATTATGCCATGTTCAGTTGGAGATTATTTCATAGTTGATATGATGGACAGTTACGTTGCATCCCGTGTTTATGTTGACATCATGCTCATGCTTTGTAATTGCATCATGTTATTTTATCATGGCTCAGCATTTTGCATTCAAGTTTAACCGGATTTAATTGAACTTGAACAACTGTTGGCTGAGTCATGGTGTCGCCATATCGAAACTGACCAGTGCAACCACACTTACCGTATGGGTAAGGTCCTAACTGGATCTATTGTCATGCATCTCGCCGGTGCCTCCCACGAGGGAAGGTTATGGGTGTGCTTACCCTGATCAGGTAGGCGGACATAACCTTGTCTGCCCGTTGTTTTTATTTTTATGGATCCAGTCCCCGAGTGGGAGTGTCCCCGAGTGGGAGTTTTGACCACTGCGGTGGTCGGGGTGTCTTTGGTAGACACGGGGCCACCCAGGACCAGCCTATTGGGGATTTGGGTCGGAGTGGCCGGGAGAGTGTCACGGAAGTAGATCGGTTTTGTCGGAACGTCGTTGGTCCACCCGAATGGGAGTGTGAGGCCATGGGTTCCGTGATGTGGGTACAGTGTGCTACCTCTGCAGAGTGTATTTAATCTACCGATAGGCGCTGTAACATCCTAAAATTCTAAATTTTGGAATGTTATAATAAATAGATAGATTTGATTGATTGTTTGATTGATTGTGTGAAATTGAGTGAAATTCGAAACCTTTTTGAAAGTTAAATGAGAGGGAATAAAAGGACTTTCCCAAACTTTCATTTTTCATTCGTGATCTCCGTGAATTCAAATTCTTTTCACCACGAAACCCTGGAGAGAAGATGACATGACTTCTTCCATTTATTTAAATGACAAGGGGTGTTGAAAATATTTGAATTTCATTTGGAAAATATTTCCAATTCTGAAACTTTATGCAACTCAATGATTTTCACGGGAGGAGATAAAATGACTCCTTCAAATTATATGAAATATGAATTGGGAGTTTCAAAGGATCAAATTCAAAGTCTTTTGGAATTATTTTTCAATTTGGAGTTATTTGGATTTTATTCAAATCATTTTTCTCCAAAAATAAAATACATGAAAAATAGGGTAACATGATTCCCTACAACAGAAAATTGGAGAGAAATAAATTTGATTTCATTTTGGTATTTTTTAAAATGATTTTGTTGGATCTTATTAGAGCATGAGCACTGTTGGAATTATTAGAATTTGTGTCTATTTTATTTAATGCTAGAAAATGTTCATGTCGTAGAAAATCTTTTTCTGAAAATTTTGATATATAATATGCCTATATAAATTTTTTATTTAATTCTTTATTCGGTTTTCTTTCTGTTTCTTTTTAAAAAAACTGTACGTGCAGCCCATATTTATTTACCGCCTAAATGCGCAGTACAATAGCTTCTAGCGCCCCATTGTTTTTCTGTCTCGTAAATAGGCCAGGCCCAGCCAGCCTTTTCATTTTGTTTTTATTATTTTTTTCTTCTTAGCCCGAATTTTGTAAAAAAAATGCAGCTGCAGCGTGCACGCGGCCGGCCGAAGGCCTGAGCCGCTCACCTCTTTTCATCTCTGTTTCATATATTTTCGTCTATGTTTAGTCCCACATTGCCTAGCCTTTGACCTGTAAGCCTCTTTTCCACCAATAAATATAGATCCATAGGGCCTCCAAAAATCATCCGATTCGGGTTAAATCAATATTTTGGTTTGACTAAATTTATTTAAGAAAAATATATTTCTCCTGTCCAGCGCGACTTCTAGAAATTTTTCTCTTCTCTCCGAAGTCATCTTTTCACTGCCTTATAAAGGTATCTTTCTTTGTTTTTTTTTCTCTTCTTATACTTCCGTAGTTTATTATTTTTAGACTAATACAATAAAATAAATAGATTATCAATTAGTCTACATATTTATACATTAGACCCTAGCCTGTAGCTATTTTTCTTCTTCCGTAAAACAGTTTGGCCCTGATTTTTCAAATAGCCATAACTTTTTACTCGTTTGTCCAAATCCAACGAAACCAACGCCCACTTCTTCGTTATGATCCCCTCTATCCAGTAATCCAACCCAAACATGTTTTTGAAATTTTAAAATTTGGATTAGACCAGATTTGTATTCAAACTTCATTTGATCATAACTTGAGTTTCGTAGCTCCGTTTGAGTTGATTCTTTTTGCAAATCGAAGCTCTTGACCTAAACTTTCTGATAAGGCCAAATTCACATAATTTTGGTACTATTAAAAATTGTTTTATGTTGCAAGAGTTATTTGCTTCATTTTGAAGTTTTTCAAATCGTCTTTCGATCTTTCTGATATTTTGAGTGATTGCTTATGTGTGGTTACTATTGCTTGCTTAGGATAGATTGACCGGAGTGTGACAAGTAGAACTATCAAGAGTTATGAGTGCGAATCATCTTCATCAACATTGCAAGCAAGTTCACACTTTGATCATATTCCTTTCATACCGAGTTTTTATGCATTAGTTTCAACCTCAAACATTGCATGAATAGGATTGATAACATGTGGGTATTGGGAAGTAGTTGATGAGGTAGGAACCTATTGCCCTGCATTGAAACCTTGGGAGTTACTATTACTTTATGCCTATATTGCCATGCTATGCTCGTAGACGTGGATTGGGTTTGAGAGTATTCATGACAGATGTGAGATTGTTAATTAATGGTTTACTTAAGGTGGCAACTTTAACACACATCTGGGTGGATTGAGGCACTTGGGTATTCCAGCGATTGCCTGTCTAGGCACCTGGGTATTCCAAGGTTGCCTATTTTTTATGGACCACCACCCAGGTTCAAAGGGATCATGAGATTATTCATACTAGAAACTTCAGTGTGCAGCCACAAGCTATTATGGGCTCTAACATAGTTGATTAAGTCGTGTGAACTCTTATAGACTAGCAGATGTAGGGGTTGTAGGTGGAACGGTCTACCCATCGTAAGGTGCAAACGCTTCTGAAAGACTTTGTCTCGGTCATCCGTTTCTCAAACACCATGTAGTGCGAGAAATCCAACGGAGGAGATCGAGTCTTGTGGGGAAAAATGCGCAAACCTCTGCAGAGTGTATAAACTAATCATGATTAGCCGTGTCCCCGGTTATGGACATCTTGAGTATCTAGTACTTGGATTATCATGTGAATCTCATCATGTTACTCTAATTAATTTTGTTGGGTTTTAATGATGTTATTATTTGGGATTGAGAATGCTATCAACCATTCTCAATGTTCAACAACCACCATGATAGTTAAATAAAATTTATTCTTTTGCAGTAGGGAAAAATTGGCTTTTCGCAAAAACCTTATAACCATATAGCTTTTCCACCAGCTATATATGCATGTAGTGATAGCCATTGTTCATCATTTCTCTATGGTGTGAATTTGCCAGTACATTCAATGTACTGACCCTCTATGGCTGCAATGTCTCATGTTGCAGGATTTCTTACGACGAGTAAGTGATACGTTAGGGTTACGAGTTCTACACTCAACTTTGCCGTTGGGGTTGATGGGAATCCACAACCTTGTTACTTCCGCTATTTGGATTGAGGTAATAGTATCTGCGTTACTTTTACATGTGATTTACCTCTATTATAAATCCTCAAGTACTGTGTGTGTCAGCATACCGATCCAGGGATGACACTTAAGCACAGAGACTTGATCCATTCGGGTCGGGTCGCTACAGCCGTGCCCGTGGATAAGGGCCCAGTTCGTGTTGGTCCCACCGTGAGTCAACAGTATTAATAATAACTTGATTAATGACAACCCCGGTTCGGTGATGAAATAAGTTGGTGGTGATCGCCGTAAGGATCACGGATTACTTTGGGGGTGATCGCTGTAAGGATCATGAGTTACTTTGGTGATGATCGCCGTAAGGATCATGAGTTACTTTGGTTGTGATCGCCGGAAAGATCACCCTGGTATCGAGGATACCGAGTTGTTGGATATTTGTGATGTTGTGCGAGAAATCATGGGTAAAGATCAAGCTCCTTGTGGTCATTTAATGATTACTACGGTATTGTTTATACCAAGCTTGATTTGATCCTGAGATGATCGTGTAATGTCCGAGGTTGGTAAGTGCTACGTGTGATGGTTGGGAGATAACTCGAGCAGAAAAATTGGTGCATATAGTGTCATCATGTTGCATGCTAGTATCGTCAGATTTATATGTTCACGCCATGCTCATATTGTTCTAGTTGTATCAGGTTCATATTGCCTTTGGATTCTTAGTGGCTATTATGATTACTTTCATGATGGTATCTGGTATTGTTTGGAGTATTACATTAGATATCATGTGCTCATGTCATGTTGTTATAATGATCTCATGTTAATTCCCGCTTAACCTGTAATTGCCATGCTGTTGTTTGTCTTGAATGCTTCTGGTTAGTGTGAGCTTGCAAGTACATTCAATGTACTGACCTGGCGTGTCATGCCAGCTTGCAGGTCGTGCCTGGATTGCTTGCTTGTTTGGTGTTGTTCCTGTGTTCGCGAGCTAGGATAAACATTCCAGCCAGAGTCCCTGCGGATTGGAGTCCATCATCGCCGTTCGTTGTTCCGCTGCCAGTAGTTGTTCCGCTGCTTCAAGTATTATGCTGCTTGTATAGAGAAACTGTGGTTGGCGTAGTGTCGCCGTGCCGATGTTATTCATTGTCATATCGGAACCCTTGTAATCATATTCGTGTTGTAACAGAGAGCTGGTTTGTTCTATGCTAAGCAGTGCCGTATTCCAGAAGACTTCACCTCGATCTCTGGGCTGGAATACGGGGCGTTCCGGTTTTCTCTGAGCCGGGGTGCCACAGCGCTCCCCATGAACATGACGATGACATTGTTTCTCCGTTCCGACCCAGCCATGTACATGAGCCCTAGCCGTACGTACGCGCGAGTAGGCGTTCGAGACCCCGCCCGTATGTACGTACGTGGCCGTATTTACTTTCTTGCACCCTGGCCGTTGTATGTACGTGTACATGCTACGTGCGCGCCTATGCTACGACACGTGCGGGCCTCTATATCGACCAGTATGTACGTACATGTTCGCGATCAGAATGACAACGCTATGTATGCTTCGACCAGGTGGGTCCTGACTGTCAGACACTTCATTACGTGCAAAGATGTAGTTGGTGGGTCCCAGCAGTCAGGGGGCGAATCGTTTTTTTACCCGGACGCACTTCCTTGCATGCCAAGATGTAGCTGGTGGTCCCAGCAGTCAGGGGGAAACGTTTTTTAGCGAAATACGGTGGCCCGTCCGGTGGGTCCCTGCTGTCAGGTGGAGGAATATTTATTTTGCATGTAATAAGGAGGCACTTCCTTGCTGCGGCCGTGGACCCAGCTATCAGCCTCTCCACGTACAGTACTCTTCCGATGGAAGTCGGTTGTTGACCACATTGACCACGCCGCGCCGAGAGCACCAAGGTGGTGGAGATGGCGAGGCCTAGGAAGGGGACGACACGGAGCGAGGGAGGACACGACAGTGGATGCCCACACGGAGAGGAGTACGAGGGTTCACTGGTTCGGCTGCGGTGTGAGGCTGTCGTCGCTGCAGAATAAAAGGGGGTGTGGGTGAGTCGAGGGATGGCCTGGCAAGTGGCGGGAGTAGTAGGGGGTGGTGAGGCCTCCGCGGCATCGCAGCCGGCCATGGGAGGCAGGAGCACGAGGCACGACCGGCGCTGGTTTGGGCGGCTGGAGCAAGAAGACCAGAGGTTGAAGAAGCACTACGGTCGTTGGATGGACATCGTACGATCAATGGAGCTAGAATCGTGCATATTGACTAAGTTGACAAAGCCCTCCGTCCCCGTCAACTTACTAGGCCCACAAGTCAGCCTCCCACTATACTGGGTCCCAGCTAGCAGGGGGAGTATTCATATTTTTTGTGCGTAATAAGGAGACACTTCCTTGCGTGCGAAGATATAGCTGGTGGGTCCGAGCTATCAGCGGCGGTAATGTTTTTTTCATAAAATACAGAGGCCCTTTCGGTGGGTACCAGATGCCAGGTGGAGGAATCATTATTTTGCGCTTAATAAGGAGGCATTTCCTTGCGTGCGGTCATGGACCAAGCTATCAGCCTCTCCACGCACAGTCCACTTCAGATGCATGTCAGTCGTTGACCACGTTGACCAGGCCGCGCCGAGAACACCAGGGCGGTGGACGACGGCAAGGCCTAGGAAGGGAACGACACGGAGCCAGGGAAGACTCGGCAGTTATTTCCCACGCGGAGGGGAGTATGACTGTATGAGGGTTTACTGGTTCGTCTGCCGTCGCTGGAGAATAACAATAGGTGTGGGTGAGTAGAGGGATGGCTAGGCCAACGATGGGAGTACGATGGGGCGGTGAGGCCTGCGCGGCAGCACAGCCGGCCGCGGGGAGGAGGGAGCAGGCAGTCTCGCTGGCGCTTGTTTGAGCGGATGGAGCAGGAAGAGCAGAGATTGAAGAAGCACGACGGTCGTTGGATGGACATCCAACAGTCACTGCTTGTGCACCAACCTTTTTTTAGGAAAGCCTCAAATCTGTGGAAAACAGCATACAGCCCATCTGCCATTATTTCTAATAATTTACAGCTCATTTGCTAATTCTTAAGGTTTTTTTGGATTCCATATTCTTTTTGTTAGCATTACAGCCCATATTGTGGCCACGGTTAAAAAATTATACAAAATTTTGCATATTTCGGTGCGTTCCAAACTCTTTTTAATCCCGAAATTTGGAGTCACATTTAAACTGATTTCTGATTTTAAAAATAAATATATATCAATATAAAATCCAACAAATTGTCCATGCATAAAAATCAATGCAATTTAAAATCTCAAAATGAAAAAAAGAAATTTGAAACTAATTGCCGGTATGATGTGTTTTATAAATGTACAACCCATTTCTCATTACTGATAGGCCATTTTCTCGGCCAGCCGAATAAAGCTCTCCTCGTCTTGAAAGATTTGCAGCCCAACAGGCGTGACAAAGCGACTTACTTGGCAAATCACAAAAAAACTGGGCTGCGGCCGTGGACCCAGCTGTCAGCCTCTCCACGTATAGTACTCTTCCGATGGAAGTCGGTCGTTGACCACATTGACCACGCCGCGCCGAGAGCACCAAGGCGGTGGACGACGGCGAGGCCTAGGAAGGGGACGACACGGAGCCGGGGAAGACGCGGGAGTGGATGCCCACGCGGAGAGGAGTAAGCGGGTTCACTGGTTCGGCTGCGGCGTGAGACTGCCGTTGCCGCAGAATAACAGGAGGTGTGGGTGAGTAGAGGGATGCCCTGGCCAACGGAGGGAGTAGTAGGGGGCGGTGAGGCCTCCGCGGCATCACAGCCGGCCACGCGAGGCAGGAGCACGCGACACGACCAGCGCTGCTTTGGGCGGCTGGAGCAAGAAGACCAGATGTTGAAGAAGTACTATGGCTGTTGGATGGACATCGTACAGTCACTGGAGCTAGAATCGTTCATATTGACTAAGTTGACAAAGCCCTCCGTCCCCGTCAACTTAGTAGGCCCACAAGTCAGCCACCCACTATGGTGGGTCCTAGCTAGGAGGGGGTATTCATTTTTTTGTGCGTAATAAGGAGGCACTTCCTTGCGTGCAAAGATATAGCTGGTGGGTCCGACCTGTCAGCGGGGGAACGTTTTTTTTCACGAAATACAGAAGCCCTTCCCATGTACAGTCCACATACAATGCGTAATAAGGAGTAACTTTCCTTGCGTGCGACCATGGACCTCGTGGGTCCCAGCCACCAAGCTCTCCACGTACAGTCCTCTTTCGATGACTCTCGTATGTTGACCACGCCGCACCGAGTGCACCAAGGTGGTGGACGACGGTGAGGCCCCAGACTGGAATGACCCGGAGATGGGGAAGACGCGGCAGTGGAGTCATAGATGGAGAGGAGCAGGAAACTTGACTGGTTCGGGTGCGGGGTGGGCCTACACTCGGCAGAGAATAACAGGAGGTGCGGAGTGGAGGGATGGCCTAGCCGTCGGCGGGGTAGCATTTCGCTGAGGAGCGCAAAACAACGCCGCTCGACGCCGGAGGCTGGAGCAGGCGTTCCCGGCAGCGCTGGGGGAAGAAGATGAGAGATTGAAGAAGAATGTCGGCCGTTGGATGTAAATCCAATGCCTTCTTAGGCTTCGACCTACTGGCCCACATGTCACCCAGTCCATTTGTTTTTTAGTCCATTTGGTGGGCTGGGTGAAACAATGATGTAGCATATATGTAGCCTATTTATATATTTGGTAGAATTTAAAGCCTATTTACATTTTTCTCAAAATCCGCGGAGTTGCTGGACTGGGTGAAAATATCATATTGGGCTAGACGGAGAAATGTTATAAAAATATAAACACATGATTGCACGTCTATTACTGCATTGGTCAGTAAAATCTTTGCAAGCTTATGTACGCAATCACTAGGAGTTAACTTGCCAAGTTATATATAAACAATTATTATTATTATTTTGTAAGAACTTTCAACTTACAAAATAAAATATTATTTAAATTTGATGAGTTAATAGTATGTGGGGTATTATTATTTCTTAGGCTAGACATGGGACAGTTGAGTTGGTTCTAGGGAAAAGTACTGGGAGAAAACTCAGTTTACATCGAAAAAGAAAGTGGAAGAAAATTCAGATATAAGATTAATGAAAACGAAAAATAAAGGAAGTGGAAAGGTCTATAAAATGGTTGGACAAACGACAGGTTTAACGGAAACTTATGTTGTTTCTAATATATATATATATATATATATATATGTAATAAAATAAGATAAAAATATAGGTTTAGTTTTGCATTCTTATAGAAAACAGGTTTAGTTTTGCATTCCTATACAAAAATAGAACTGAGCTGTGCATCGTCTTGAAAAAACAAACATAACTTGGGCTGTTGATGTTACATACAAGCTAGGTTGGGAGGCCCAGAGGCCACTTGATACCCGCTGGATCCAAAAAATATTGAAACATGTCGTGGGCTGCCCATGTTAAACAACAAAACCTAGGCCATGGACCTGGTGGGCCCGGGACTGTTAACCTCTCGACGAACAGTTGTCTTCTGATTCCTCTTGTTTTGCTGACCATGTTGGGAACGACAAAGGGCGGCGCCGTGGCTAGAGCACCAAGGCGGAGGACGACGTCCCACACACATACCTGGGCGACGATGATCCGCTGGTCCCTGTCAGGAGACGAATGGATGGGCACAAGGTCTAGTCCTGCAACCTTGTGCTTTCTTGTCCTGTAGGTACTGCTTGAACTCGGCGAGGCAGAGCTTCACCGAGTCCGGACCGTTGGTGTACATCACATTCAACTTGGTGCAGCCATAGGACTGAACGGCGAACTCAAAGGGGAATTCCTTGCTGAAGTCCATATCCAGCAGGCTCACCCCTCGGATCGCCATTGGAGTCTTTTCAAGTGAACGAGTGTGTAGGCGGCGGCAGCAGTTCGTTTTTCAGCTCTTGGGGAACTGGATTCAACAGTAAACTGAGTGTGTAGATGCGACAACAGTTACTACCCCTCCCTCGTCCGCTGCACGCCCGGCAGAAGATGCACCCTCAGCACATTCAAACACCTCCATTAAGAAACCTACTCCGGCCACACGTCGGCTCACGAGCGGGTCTGTATTGGTACTGTAATAACGGGAGTTAGTGGTCACTTTACTTAAATTTAATTAGCTTTAATAGAAATTTATACTTAAAACAAGCAATGCATTGGCTCGTTCTATCAGTGCCACAGGATCAACACGCACAACAATTAGAATTATTATTCTCAGGACGCACACGATCGGCACATTTGTCGCACTTTCACAAAGATAATACTACCAAGTTTGAACTGTTTGTTATGGTTGTTGTCCTCTACATCATCATGCCGTGTTTCCTAGCTTGCAAGATTCAGAACCAACAAATAAGATCCAAATAATAAGTACAACAAAGATGCCTACACATCTCATGATTCCCAGCTTGCAAGATTCAGAACCAACAAATAAGAACGAAATAATAAGTACAACAAAGATGCCTACACATCTCAATGATTGCCAGATTGCAAGATTCAGAACCAACAAATAAGATTCAAATAATAAGTACAACAAAGATGCCTACAAATCTCATTGATTCCCAGCTTGCAAGATTCAGAACCAACCCATTAGAGCCTTTTGATAAAGTGAATATCGGGATTAAATCCATCTTGGCTAGCCATGTCATACAATTGAAGAACTTGGCAAATGCTCTTGACCATCACAACATCTGTAGTTGAGTATTCTTGTTTGCACAACACAAACAAGAAGAGCATGATTTCACTTTAATAGTGGCCTCCTTGAACTCAACCTATAGCTCCACTCGGATGAGGCCTGCCTCGAGTTCCATGATTCAATTCATGCGCCTTTTTCTGCAGTTCACCTGAAATGAAGCAAAGATTGCATCATTCAGCTAGCCAAAAGTACTTGCTCTCGTGAGCTGGCATGTTCTTCTTTAATAGTTGCACTAAAATTGAGGAACATTAAGGTTGGATGTCCGGCTCATGTAAGGTGCAACTACAATTTTCTTACCCTTTTGTGCAGTCCATTGTGGTGACAGTGATGGCTCATCTTGCAAAGGCTAATAAAATGTTGCACGAGATTACCAGTATAACTTGATGGAGATTTTGGGAACTCCAATCACCATTTTGTGCAGTTCCACCAAAATTGAGAGATGTTGCCCACGTGACATTTTAGTTGAACTGCACAAGACACCCATTCCAAAAAAGAGTGTTTTGTGCAGTTCACCAAAAGGTCATAATAGCAACAAGGTGAAATGGATATCCCTATCTGCACAAAAAGATAGAAAGTAAATAGTTGCTGGTCAATAAGAATATATGAAACATATACGAAATGAAAAGAAGCATCTTAATTATGTTCATGGCAATCACGCAAGGACAGTAGAAATTTTAAAACATCAGCAATGCTTCATGTTACCAGAAGCATTACGATCAACAATGAGATTCCTCAAATATGGGATTACTTTAATTGTGGTATTACTTGTTTACCAGATACAATAAATCAACAGCAGCTAAAGAGTTGGTTTTAGGGCATGGGACCATGGGGACACCAGGACACTCAACAGCGTAAAGGAGCAACTTACTTATCATACTGGGGAAAATAGCAGGAGTGCCATGTGTAACACAGTTTAATTGCATCTTATCACTAGAGGCATTAGATTAACAATAACACTGGTTAGACATGTCTCTAAGGTAACAGTGTGATCGCTTCATTTTACATGTGCCCTTACATTAACAACAGCAAAAGGTTGGTATAAGAACATGCGACAGTGGACGCATCAGCACAATGTACCTACAAGCAGGCATAAAGTGGTGATGCCGAGTTTGTTCATGCTATGTGAGGGCAGCAAATATAATCCTAGAGACCTTTTACTATGTGAGGGCAGCAAATGTAATCCTGGAGACCTTGTACTATGTGAGCGCAGCAAATCTAATCCTGGAGACCTTTTACTATGTGAGGGCAGCAAATCTAATCCCGGAGACCTTTTACTATGTGAGGGCAGCAAATCTAATTCTGAGACCTTTTACTATGTGAGGGCAGTAATTCTAATCCTGGAGAGCTTTTACTATGTGAGGGCAACAAATCTAATCCTGGACATACTCTGTTGACTTGTCCACCAGCCGCCACTTTCTATCCTTTTTTCAACCAATAATAGATATGTTCCTTATCCAGTTTGTACTGCGTTTTCCCATTATTTCCCTTTTCAACCAAGAGACCGGTTGGGTATCCGGTCTCTACTACTTTCACCATATTATTTCCTCTTTGAATCAAGTCCTAGATTCATGCTACAACTACCCCCCTTTCTTTGTTGTTTGAACAAAGCCCTAGATTCGAATGCATGAAGTAGCTTTACCTCTAATAATACTAAAAATTTAGGTGGCTTTGGAAGAGCTAATGGGAGTAGAAAACGATGCACATGCAGACACGTGGGGAGCTGGGGCAGTAGAGCAAGGCCGCTTTCGAAGAACTTATACCTGAGGGTCGTCGGGATGTCGGCGGCGGCAGGCCGGAGCACAAGGTTATGAATATTTTCGCCTCCACGTCGTCGTCGAGCGGCTAATCGGCCGCCGATTTTTATCCCACCAAGCTTGGCATCGATTGAGTGGAGGAGCGGTGGCCTTCCTGCGACCAGAGCGGTGGCAACCTACCGTGTACTACTCTTCCTCGCTGCCGGCTGCGCCCGCGCACGCGCGCCGGCTTCGTGGTCGTGGCGGCGGAGGGCGGCCGGGGGGAGCCGGCGATCTCCTTCGTCTGCTCCTATGAGAGTACGTCCAAGAGAGCTTTGGAGCGCGCCCGGAGCGGAGCCACTGATGTCCTTCGTCTGCTCCTGCGACAGTACGTCCAAGAGAGCTTTGGAGTGCCCGGAGGCCATGGTTGGAGTGGTGCCAACAGAAGGAAGGGACCGGAGGAGAATGAGTGTGGGTCTTTGGCTATGGCTGGGAGCTGGGGCTCAAGTTAATATAGCGGGCGAATGGCAATGAGCCGTGGCAGACGTATGGACGGCTGGCACCGGAGGAGGTTCAACGGCAGTCATGGTGTCATTAACGCGGAGCAGTCGCTTGCACCGGGATGCCGCGCGGGTGGCGCTCTCTCGGCTGTCGCACTGCTGCAATGCCGGCGCTAGTGAGAGGTCGCGTCGGGCGTGAATGCGGACGCTGCTTCAGTGACTTAACCGCAGATACGTTGTCTCACTAACATGTGGCCCAACGGGTATCAGGCCCGCATGTCAGTGACGCACCAACTGCACCTGCAGTTAAGGCCGGTGAATGCGTCATTGACGTTCTGTAGAGACGGTGACCGTTTCAAGCGGGAAGCGTGCGGTTGCGATGGAAGGGGTTTCGGTAGGCCAGGGCGATCAGACGCTGGCGTGGTGGTAAAATGTGAACTCATGGATGACGAGCCTTTGAAGCGTATGCGGCACGTATTGACAACCAGGCGTCCATGCAACCGCTCTTGTCCCCAGCTAGCATTCGACAACCACCATTAGACACCACACAACCATACATAACTTACGAATAATGGACGAATCGATCAGACACACACTCATGTGCAGTGGCACTATGATCGGTTGCTCACGATAGTACATACTCCATACCATAGTACCCTCTCTAGCTGGGCTGTTTTATAAATTATCATTGTGATGGACGATATACATGAGCAAGGCGCCGAGTCACGAGTATGACTATTGGTGTTGAGCCAGGTGAATACATGCTTGGTGTTCACGGAGGCCTCCAGCAAACATCTAAACAGTAATGTCACATACGCATAATTTTGGTTTTTATTTCTTTCTGCACTAACAGGTAGGCCCGCATAGATAGATAGATAAAGAACACGAGCTGATGAGGCGCATGCGGACTATTTGACTGGTCAACCAAACAAATACGGAGCTATACGTTGAGCCAGTGACCGTATAATCACCATATCTCGTATACAATGATCAAAGTGAGCTATCAAGACAAGTTCAATGACCGCCAATGCATTTTACTCGGTAATAAATGACCAGGATTGAAGGGGAATCCAAATTTCCTTTGTCTCCTGTCCTTGAGCTCTTGAAAAACCAATGCACTTTACGGTTGTTCGGCCACTCCACCCCAGAGCTGTCACCAAGCGTCGTTCATGCCACCGTGTCGCACACTAACCGGTAAAGAAGCGATGGCATCCCGCCGTGCGGAGTTCCTCGCTGCCCACGACTGCACACAGAATGGTAGGCAAGCAGTGGCATCCTGCCGTGCCGAGTTCATCGCCGCTCGCGACCTCACACCTATGTTGGCGGAATTTGAAGCTGCCAAAGCCGAATGGGCGGTAGAGCAAGAGGCGGCCAAAGCCGCACGGAAGGAGCGGAAAAGTCTGAAAGCACTCAAGAAAAGAGAGGCCCACCACCGCAAGAAAGAAGAGGACGCACGCGCTACTGCGAAGAGGTCGGCGGAGATCCAAGCACGGTGGGGTGTCGCCGACAATGCCGGGAAGGAGAACGACAACGTCTGGCCAGCATGTGAGAAGTTGTAGTACTAGTAGTTAGTGTGTGTGTCTGTGTCACCCGTACATTTGTTTAATTAATTACGAGCATGTAACAGTACTACTAGTTACTATTGTAGTTTTTAGACCAAATTACCAGTACATTAGCCTAGACTCAATGGAAAAATTCCTATCATGTGCATCAAATGGCATATCTTTCTCTACAGGAATTGATATGCATCAAAGTCGAGGGCGGGGCTTTTCCCGCATGGTAGGCGGGTCAGTTTCGCCTAGTCGGTTCGACAGAGACGCGAGAAGATGAGGGAGCAGGCTACTGCAAACGTAGGGTTGCGTGATTTGACAGTGAGTTACTGCTGGACAGGTGGGGCCCAGTGATTTGACTTGCCATTATCATTTTAACTGCGGTGCTACGACCGGCTTGAGTCTCCCGATTCCTGACCACCTCCATACAGGTGCCTCTCCCGATGCTCCACCATGTAGAGGCTGGCTCTTGCTTGGGAGCTCACTCCTCCACTTTTTCCTTGCCTCTTTCCCCCACATATGCAAAAATGCTATGTAAAGCGGGCTTATAGCCCACCACTGTACTTGATCCTACAGGTGCTAAGCCTGCCACATAGGCATAAAGTCTGATGTGGCAAGTTAATTAAGAAGAGACAGACTAGTTTGGTGACCCCAGGAAGAAACGGTGATAAGCGTGTGTACCTAGATGAAGCAAACTTAGCAACAAAAAACTAAGCACCTATGCATTCGGGACTTGAGTTGCTAAGCCATTTAATGCCCATAGCACCTCATCTAAGCACCAGTTCATTGGAAGAGCTCACTCCTTGGCAAATGCAATAAATGCTACGAAGAAAGAGATAGAGAGAAGTAAACAAAAAAATACTCGTATAGCCAACCTTATAGCTAACCTTGTTGTATGAGTGACTAAGTGATGACTATGTATGACATGCCAACATCAGATAGCCTAACGCATCGTGTTAAATCTCCAAGGGCGCGGCCGCGCGAGCGAGGCGACGGTCATGGTAGGTGTCGCGGTTCTAACTCTGACAGTGATGTAGGGGGGTGTGTATGGAGAAGCTTGATCTCAGCTATTAGGAAGTTGTAAACACACCAGGATGTACGAGTTCAGGCCCTTTGCGGAGGAAGTAACAGCCCTACGTCTCGGTGCCCGGAGGCGGTCGATTGGATTATAGGTGTGTGAATAACAGGGGTGCGAACCCTTCATACTGAGGAGGGGGGTGGCTTATATAGAGTTCGCCAGCCCTCTCCTGCCCTCAGTAATGCAGGGTTTAAGGTACATTAAGGTTGGGCGTTACTGGTAACGCCCCTAATAAAGTGCTATAATGACCATAAAGACTACTTAAAGACCGACCGTTTGCCTGCGGAGTGACTTTAGATCTCCTGGCAGTCGAGTGGTTGGCTTCATGGTCGAGTGATAGCTTCTTGGTCGAGTGTCTTGAACCCGTCGAGTGGGTACCTTCAAGTCGATTGAAAGGTGATTTCTTCTAGGGATGTCCTTGGGTAGGGCTCTTAGGACAGGTCCGTGCCCCTATCCTAGGTACATAGCTTCATCATTAGCCCCCGAATGGATCGAGGTTAGAGTGGGGAAAGAGTTGAGGATATACCCGACTGGTTCTTTGGGCTACGTGAGCGCCTCGTTTTGGATCAGCCATCACGGATGACGTCATCAACCTCTTTCAGTCGCCTTGATCCATTCCAGGCCTTTCGTCGAGTGAATTTCCTTACTTGTGAAATACCGAGTGCCGGCGCGAGCGGGATCCTCTGTTTTGGCGAGTTGTTCTGCAGCCCGCGGATTGCGCGGGATTTGAACTTCGGGAAGCGAGCGGGACGGGGGCGGCCGCAGTAATCGGATGTGATAAGGCGGAAGTTCCTCGATTTCTGTGCCACCCTTTTCGCCACATACTGTGCGCGCGTCTGCTGCGGGATTTGACGGGATAGTCTGGGCCCGCCAGTCAGTCACTCGGAAGCGGCCTCTTGTAAGCCGCCGGCTCGGGGTTTCCAAACGGTGTGCTCTCCCCTTTCCTTCTCCCTTCGTAAATTCCTCCGCACCTCTGCTCTCACCTTAGCGCCGCAGGCCCGCTCGAGAGTTGCCGGCAACGATGGTGAAGGACAAGACGTCCGCTCTGGAGCGCGCGAAGAAGGCGACGGTGCAGGGGAAAGGGAAGAAGTCTGCTCGGGGCGGATCTTCCTCAAGGACCGCTCTGCCCAGAGGCTGGATCCAGGGCGATTGGATGCCGTCGGTGATCCGGCAGGAGGACCTTGATGACATGGTCGAGGGGGGAGTCATTCCCCACGAAGTTGCGCGTCTCCCGGGGAGAGAGATCGAACCCCAGCCTCGTGACGGTGAGTGTGTGCTCCTAGCCACCCATATCGACCGCGGGTTTTCTCTGCCTCATCATCCTTTTTTCCGGAGCTTTCTGAACTTCTTCGGAGCGCAGCTCCACCACTTCACCCCCAATTCCATCGTGTATCTCGCTGCTTTCATTTCCTTGTGTGAGGGTTTCTTGGGTTGCCGCCCCCATTGGGGACTCTTCAAGCACATATTTACTTGTCGTTCCCAATCGGTCAAGAAGGCTAAGTCGAGTGAGGAGAGGACGCAGGTGATCCAGCTGTGTGGGGGCCTGGCGATCCAGACGAGGGGAAAAAGTTGTTTTCCATCCATCACTTTCCCAGAGTTAGTCCGTGGTTGGCAGGCGACCTGGTTTTACTGCAAAGACCAGGCGACCCCAGGACAGTCGACTGGGCTTCCCCCTTTCTCTCTCGACCGAGCTGAAAAACCTACTTCTCTGAAAGTGACACCAGAAGAAAAAGCCCAAGTCAAAGTGCTGGTTGGTCGAGTGGTTCAGCTTGTCCGCGATGGCGTGACTGGCATGGACCTACTGGAAGTCTTCCTTCGGAGGCGCATCCAGCCGCTCCAGGCTCGTGACCACCCGATGGGGCTGTACTCGGGAGTCGACGACACCACTCGGGTCCACCCGGAGGAGGTCACTGATGAGATGTTGGAGGGGTGGTTGTCGAGCATCACAGGAAACAAAGACAACCCCCGAGGAGCCAGGAGGGTTGTTCCACTCGAAAACTCATATGAAGTGGAGCAGGTCTGACTTTATGCTCCTGACTGAGGTCTTGTCTTCTTCATTGGTCTTCTTTGAATTGGTCGATTGACTTTTGTCTTGTCTATTGTTTTCTAGGCGACTACTGAGATGCACTCGACGCCCAACGGGGCACAGGAGCCAACTGAGGAGGGGGAGGCGAGC
>NC_057806.1:321927602-321927888 GCF_018294505.1 Triticum aestivum | reverse complement strand
CGAAATTCCTATCGAGTGGTGAGCCAGCCTCCCACTCGGGGGCTTAGCTGCAGTCCAGTACTCGCCTAAGTATTTGAAAATCCTACCGAGTGGTGAGCGACCCTCCCACTCGGGGGCTTAGCTGCAGTCCAGTACTCGCCTAAGTATTCGAAAATCCTACCGAGTGGTGAGCCAGCCTCCCACTCGGGGGCTTAGCTGCAGTCCAGTACTCGCCTAAGTATTTGAAAATCCTACCGAGTGGTGAGCCAGCCTCCCACTCGGGGGCTTAGCTGCAGTCCAGTACTCG